>NC_071260.1:1452500-1542500 GCF_023375685.1 Ictalurus furcatus | reverse complement strand
CACACACATTCATACATAACCTACATTCATCTATATCCATCTACTGTGTTCATTCAACTCCAAAAGTATCGGCACCCTTCACGTATTCAAATTCTAACACATTAAATGTACGACACGAGAGATATTTTAAGATTTATTTCAATGATTGAAATATTTTCAGATCGTAACGTGTTTAGATAGCGATTTGTTTTGTAAAAGGCCTGGTTTCAAAAGTATTGGCACCCCCATCCCAATTATTACCTAGCGACTAGCCCTGTGCTGACGAGCAGGCAACAACTCATTCGTGTCGCAACTTGAATACAACTTCCTATTCAACAGACGATCTCCGCTACTTCTTCATACGTTTTTCTTCCCTTTTTGGAAGCTATTTTTAATTTAAAAGGTTTATAGGTTTAATTCAAATCCAGAGAATGAGATGGTTGTTACAAAACTGTTTGTTTTAGTGCCACTATCTTGTACAATCCATATTCAAGCCAAGCTTAAACCTCATGGCAGAGGCAGGCATGTTTTAGTCTAAATATCCTGGTACTGGAATTCATAATATAGCACTGACTGCGACCATCAACAATACATCTATATCTAGTAACACATCGGTATTTAGTCTTTATTTTTATACTGCTGAGAAACCGTGGTCGGAGGTCTAATGTCTGTTTTTATCCATTTTTTTATACCTAGGTATAAGAGTCAATAAAAATGCCCACAATTCAAATAAATAAGCGCAGTTTATATCATTTTCTTTCAAAACAGCTGATCAGCTTTTGTTTGTTTTCCTGTTAAGTCTCTATTCCAGATAATTCCTAAATTGTAAAGCAATATGTAAGAGATGCAAGAGATATTTCGAGGCTTTGGATATCATCATGGATCTCCTGAGAGCGATTAGGGAACGTACCGCACAGAAGTCCTTCCTGTCGGATTAGCATACGCGACATGTTTAAGGACTCCTCGTCGTTGGTCTTGCACCAACCGTCAACCACCTGACAAGCAGTCATCACATGATTACGCAATTAACGCCGTCATTAACATTTCCCACAATACACTAGACAATACAATAGACACAATGACACACAAACAGTTTCCAGAAATGACGTAAAACACCGCTGTCACTCACAGATCGGTCCAGTACGGTGGGGATGAAGTCGTATCCGATTCCCTCCACCTCGTACTGGGTCTTCTCGGTCTTATTGAGGTCCTCTGGCAGTGCTAGGATCGAGCCCTCAGGGTCCACGCCAATAATCTAACACACACACACTCTTTACAATCTGAAAAGAACAATTCTATATACAGTATACCTCAGCACAGACACTCTCGCTCCGTTATTATACACGTCTACTGAATGAACGACTCGGTCATGTGACCCACTCTGAGAAAGATCGGTGAGGTGAATCTGAATCATTCGTTTCTCTCCCCTCTTCGATTCAGTGATTCTTTCAGTCATTCTCTCTTCTTTTACTTTTGCTCTCTGAAAGGAAGTGAACTGATCCACCTCGTCATTTTTACACTCTCTGATTCTATCGTTCTTTATTTTACTCTTCATTTTATTCTCATTCTGTGACGGTCACAGTTTTCTCAGATCCCTAGCACTCCTTCTGATAACTCTTGTTGTTCTTTTCATTCTTTCGCTCTATTAGCTACTAAACGATACCATTTTACCCTTTCTTGGTCCGTGCACCTTTTCGATTTTCGTTTCCAAAAGAGATTTTTAAAAAATGAACAAGAAGAGTTATTTCAGAAAACAAAACTGAAAACTCCGGACATTTTTCAGCGTATTATCTGTATTACACGAAAGGATGATGCCGGAAGTTGACACCCACGTCCTCGCAGCCTCGCAGAAGTTTGAACCATTCAGCATACGCGCTGAAATAGCTTAACTGGAGATTAAATGACAATGGCCTTGAAACCTTACTCTAATCTAATTATAGTAATTAAAAAGTCTGCCATCTTTGTTAATATGGTCCAAGAAGATGGGGAAACAGTGGGGTTTTCCACAAGAAATACAAAAAGCTATCCCAGAGTGCACTGTCTTAAAGGAACAGTGTGTAATTTTTTTTATTGCAGGAATGAATGCAAGTCAAAAAGAATCAAAGAAAGGACAAAAAGAAGAGTTGAGACGAGTTGTGATGGACTGATCTGAGCTCTACCTTGATGTTCGGGCATTTCTCCTTCAGCTTGCGTGCGATCCCGGTGATGGTCCCGCCTGTTCCGGCTCCCGCCACCAGCATGTCTATTTTACCTGCAGACAAACAGCCAGGACGTCGCGACACCCGAAACACCACACACACACCTTCACGACCAGACGTGATCCTGTATGTACGAGTTACCGTCGCACTGCTTCAGGATCTCCTCGGCCGTGTTGTCGTAGTGAGCCAGCGGGTTGCCGGCGTTGCGGTACTGATCCAGAATGTGTGAGTTGGGGATCTCGTTCTTCAGGCGCCAGGCCACGCCCACGTGAGACTCGGGCGAGTCGAAACGAGCGGCGGTAGGGGTCCGGACGATCTCTGCGCCAAGAGCGCGCAGCACGTCCACCTGCGTTACACGTTAAAAACACACTGTATACACACGCACATCACTTTATATTAATTACATTTCAAAGATAATGATGGATGTGGAAATGGGAAAACTCCACATGCCCCGCCCCTACCCTTATAAACTGGTGTCCTTCATTTGCATACTGAAACCTAATAGGCTCGTTTATTCTGTGATGCAATAAGGCTAGATCAGATTTTTCACTTTCTTTCATTTTTAAGTTTATGAAATGTAATCACCTTCTCCATGCTCATTTTCTCAGGCATGACGATGATGCAGCGATACCCTTTAACTGCTGCAACCAGGGCCAGGCCGATACCTGAAAGTACACACACACACACACACACACACACACACACACACAGAATAAGGACCGGGAAGTGCACGGCGGTACCGAAACAGACTACCTGTAGGAGGTGTCCAAGTTCGGATGCACTGGGAACTGGGAACGCAAAATAAGAATCTGATCAGTCATGCTCACTTTATATTGATGTGTGGGTTAGATGGGTGCCAATACTTTGTGCACAGCAACAGATTTTTGCTGTGAAATAATTAGATAATAGAAATAATTATACACCAATAAAGTGACCTGATCTTCCTTCAACTCCTTCGGTGTAGCTACATATGACCAGTATATTATAGCCTACAAGTGAGACCACGCACACAAACACACACACACACACACACACACCTGTGTTTCCAGAGGTGGGCTCGATGATGGTGTCTCCGGGTTTGAGGATGCCGTCTCTCTCCGCGTCCTCTACCATACGAATGGCGATGCGATCCTTCACACTGCCTCCAGCATTAAAGTACTCACACTTACCCACTGCAAACACACACACACCGATCATGCCAAAAACGTCAATAACACATCAATTTCAACGCTTTCAATACAAGGGAAGAGTAATCTTTATGAAAAACGTCTCTGCACTCATTTATTAATTGAATAACGACACATCATACTTTTTTTTTATCCGTTTTTAGTAACATTTAATGTTGCGTAACAACCGAGACGCAACTTACTTCCTGTTCTCACTTACGCTATAGCAGCTGTAAACAGACCTCTCTTTTTTTTCTCTTTCTTAAACTCAATAAGACAAAAAAATGGTCTCTTTTTTTTTTTTTTTTTTTTTTAATTTTTAAAAACTTCGTTAGAGCTTTACCTCTGACACTGGACACTCCTTCCATAAAGGTTACACAAACATCAGATAGAAACCTGTTCAGTCTAAACTAGGTGACACTGAATGTTAAAAGGTTAGGTGTGCAGCTCGTCTGACCTGTTTAACCGTCATGACTGAACACTAAAGTGAATGCACCACATACAGAAGGGATGTCCGATCTTATCCGGAGAGGGCCGGTTTGCGATGCCACACCTGAGTCTATTGAAAGACAGGATCAGCTAATTAAACAGGTGGAATCAGGTGTTGAAAACCTGCTCCCACACCGGCCCTTCCCCTGACATACAGCATCACAGCCACTTTAAACACACTAATGGATTCTGGCTCGCTCCTCAGGGGGTTGGATTCCTGCGAACACACACTGGGCCAAATGCGCTTCGTATTTCAGGTCGGTCCAGAAGTCAGAGAAGTCATGAACGCAGGAGAAAGAGGGTCAGATTAATACACAAAGAGGTCCTGAGTCAAAATGAAAGGACACTTGTGTGAGGCTAAAGAGCAGGATTTGGAAGCATGCGCTCGGGTTACACCACCGCGAAGCAAGCACATCAGATAAAAAAACCCGCTGTCTTGTAAAAGTCAACGTGAAAGGGTCAATAAGAGGTCAGAACGAGGAAAGCCTGGACTCCTGGTAATCTGCTTATACTGATTTAACCATTCCTGCTCTGGTTATTCAACGCCGCAGCTTTTGTTGTTGTTGTTCCTCTTTTTTTTTTTTTTTACGATGCTAATAATGTTCGGAGACGTTATCGAGCACTGAACGGGGACATGTTTAGCATTTCGGTCAAGATATCCGAGCCGTTTCCACACGGTACGGATATATAAAAGCATTTGAATACCGGAAAGCTCATCGTCACTGTTGAGGTTGTGATTTTACAACCCCGATTTCCAAAAAAGTCAGGATGCCGTGTCGAATGTAAACGAATTGCACATGTCATAAACCCACGTGTTATTCACAATAGAACACAGGAAACATATCATACCTTTAAACTGAAGAAATGTACCATTTTAAGGAAACAAAAATGAGGTTATTTTGAATTCGGTGGCCGTAACACATCTCAAAAAAGTTGTGACGGGGCAACGAGAGGCTGGAAAAGGAAATGTTATCTACTTTATCTATAATTTAAAATTAATAAATGTTCCAGTATTTATGGATAGAGTATTACTAGTATTCCTAAATTGTTTGGTAACGAGTATTCCAGTATTCATTATTAAGAGTATTCCAGCATATATTGGTAATGAGTGTTCCAGTATTTATGGTAGAATATTCTAGTATTTATTGGTAGTGTTCCAGTGTTTATTATTAAGAGTATTCCAGCATTATCCCAATATTATTATAGCATCCAGAGTAATATAATACTACTATAAAACTACTACTAGTAATAGGTTCCCCATGCTCCCTGGGATAGGCTCCAGGTTTCCCTGTGACCCTGAAGGAAGGATAAGTGGTATAGAAGATGGATGGATGAATGGATGGATAATAATAATAATAATAATAATAATAATAATAATAATAAACAACTTTATTTTATATAGCGCCTTTCCAAGTTACCGCATTCCTGTATTTATCGATAGAGTATTCCAGTATTCCTATTTTTATCGGTAAAGATGTATTCCAGTTTTTCCTTGAGCTTTTGAGGAACACAGTGATGTGCAGTACTCACTCTGACCCTTACTGTATTTTTAAATCACCTTGGCAAGTCAAGCTTAAATCATAACATGGAGGAAACAGAGACATGGCCTGAGCCCAACTTAGACTGGATTACACGTGGAGGCGGGGCGGAGTCTTTTACTTACCATAAAATAACCCCAGGAAATGTAGAGTATAGCTCATTTAAATCTTTCCACGGGTGGGAAAGATTCCGTTATATCCTGTAGGAAAAGAGTTCGGAAAGTGCTCGATCTTTTCTACCACCTCCCATCAAAACCAAACTGACACCAAGTCCGAGTTTAAAGCACGGAACTCCTGGGTGGTTAAGGTGAGTTTCTGAGTTTGTAGTACAATCAAAGCCACAGATATGGTTTTCACTGCAGGAACTTTTTCAGGAAATCTGGAATGTTTTCAGAGTAAGAACCTTTTTAGGAACTCAGGAAAGTCTTCCTGCAGGAGCCTTTTTAAGAACATTTTCACTGCAGGAAACTTTTCAAAAGCTCTGGAATATTTTCATTGTAGGAACCTTTTCAGGAACTTAGCAAAGTGTTCATCCCAGGTACCTTTACAAAAAATCTGTAACGTGGAGGAACCATCTTGGTAACTCGAGAATGTTCCTGCAGGAATTTCTTGAGGAAGTCAATATATTAAAACCGAAGGAACCTTTTCAGGAACTTGGGAATGTTTTCACTTTAGACGACTTTTAAAATTTTGCACTACAGGAAATGTTTCCTCGCAGGAACCTTTTCAGAAACTTAGGAAAACTATCACATCAGGAAACATTTCAGGAACTCGGGATTGTTTTCACTGCAGGAACATTTTCAGGAATTTGGGAACCTTTTTTTTTTTTTTTTTTTTTTTTTTAAACTGCAGAAATCTTTTCAGGGACTGGATAAAGTTCTCAATGCAGACATCTTTCCAGGACATCGGAAACGGTTTCACTGTAGGAACCTTTTCAGGAACATTTTCACCAAAGGAGCCATTTTTGTAACTTGGGAAAGTTTTCACTCTAAGAACCGTAGGAGCTTGGGAATGACTTCCTGGAGCAACCTTTTTAGGAACTCAGGAACATCTTGACTAAAGCAGCCCTTTTGGATGACTTGGGAAACTTCTTTCTTCAGGAGACATCTTCAGGAACTCTGAAACATTTTTCACTGCAAGAACCTTTTCCGTAACTCGGAAAAGTCTTGACCTTTTGCACCTTTTGACGAACCCGGGAAATTATTCCTTTAAGAAACGTTTAAGGAACTCAGAAACGTCTACACCTCAAGAAACATTTCGGAAACTTAGGAACTCAGGAAGGTTTTCACTGATGTAACCTTTTCAGGAACTCTGTGGGTTTAGGTACAGTACTTGTCCTATTCAGGGACATTTTTTTTTTTTGTAGAAATGGTCATGTGACCTATTAATGATTGCACAGGAGATATGATGTGTATGAAGTACGTGTGGAATATTTGGCATGATGACTATGTGGACATTGTGTTTTAGAGCATTATGATGATGATGATGATGATGATGATGATGATGATGATGATGATTTTGTGTCTCTACAAAGTTCAGCATGTTCCTCTGTTTGTGAACTGCACTGGGTGAGATACAGGAGAGAAAGCATTACTCAGAAGTCAGTGGTTAAGAAACAATCCTGTCAAACTGCAAACTCACTGCTATAGCACTCATACTCACAGATCTCACACTTCACCCCGAACATTTTGGGAATCTTGTTGATGCGGACCAGTGGAGTGTCTCCGATGTGTCTCAGGATGTTGGGCATAATGCTGGGAGTCTTTGTCCTGCAGGGAAAACGAGCACGTTATATCATCTATACAGTGCTCATACTCACTCACTCACTCACTCACTCACTCACTCACAGTAAGCGTTTTATCCCAGTCAGGGTCGTGGACGATCCCGGGACTGTGAGTCGGGAATACATCCTGGTTTATCCAGTGCTAAACCCTGCGTTTTAATTAACACTACAATCCTTTTCACACTTCCTGCCGAGTGATGTTCATACAGTATGTGCTTCCTGTCTTACTGTAAAATCAGACGTTGTGGTGTGATGATGGTGTTTAAGACCTCACCGTGATTCAGGACCTTGCTATATACCATCTAAAGTGAAGAAAAAATAGCGTTTAGCTGATGAAACCTTCCTCACCATTCTGCGTGGATGTGAGGAGAGACCGTGTTCAGATCCCCGAGCTTCCACGTGCACTTGCTGGGCAGATCTGGACGGATCCAGGTCCTCTCCACGACGCGCTCGTTCTTCTCCTCTTCCTCCTCCATGCTGTTCCGGACCTGGTCCTTGCCCTTCGGCGTGCCGTCTTCGTACAGCAGGGACATCTTGTCGATGGGGTGAGGGGAGAGCGACTCTGAGGCAGGCAGGCCTGAAGGCATGGCTCGGCTAGAGGGTGGAGAACAAAAACAAACAAACAAACATCTGAGGCAGGTGATGGAGGTATCACAGGTTATGTGCATGGAACAGCTGTAGAAGAGCTTTGGCGATGCTCACATTACAAGCTTCTTTGTTCAATTCTGATTTGTTCACGTGTCCACACAATTCCGGAAAAGTAAATAAGTCCAATCCGGGTCGCAAGAAAACCGGATCCGTGTCACATCAACCTGGCCAGGTGTACGAAGGGCAACATGGGGCATAATTCATGAGGTGAACAATTCAGGATTCAATAATTCAGGAACAGTGCAAAAACAATACACACACACACACACACACACACACACACACACACACACACACACACACACACACACACAAAGAGCTGCACAAGTTTGTGTATATGAGCGTATTTACTGAGAGTTGAGTCACAGTGAATTATTCACTTTGTTGACATTTCCCTCACCTGTGAACTACACAGCGCACACACACACACACACACACACACACACACACACACACACAGTGTTTTCACATGCCTACATGCTCAAAACAGTGCCAGCTGGCTCTTACTGTGCTTAACGTGATGGAGCATGTTTAATGTGTGTGGACAAACTCACACACACACACACACACACCAAGGCCGTTCCACTCTCTGACATTTTCCAGGACTTTCAATTTCAATAATTTTTTTTTAAAAAATATTTAAATAAATAAACTTTAATAACCTTTCTATCACAGCACTGTTGAATTCTGGATTCTGATTGGTCCGAAGGTGTTAATTAATTAATTAATTATCTAGTGCAGGATTTATATAAATGCGCTCATTCTTAAATGTTAGAGTTTCTACATTACCGGCTCGTTCACAGGGACGTGTACGGCAGATGCGCTACATAAACGTTCCACCACGTGTGTATTCGTTGACACGGTGACGTTTTCTTCAAGTAAGGAGACGTTTACATAACGTTTACGGAAGGAGTCTCCAGTGTCAGCGCCTTGTAACAGCCAGAGGTGAAGCTGCGACTTTAAGATATGTTTTCCGGCGTTCTCCGGCCTTTAACAGCATGACACAGAGGGGTTTATTCCTTACAGAAGTGTATACAGAAGCATGATTTAAAAGTGCATTAAAGATTTTGTCTTCCTGTTTGACCAGACGAAGGGACGGATTCTTTCTGTTTTGGTTTGATCAGGACGATAAGGACGTTTTTATTTTGTAATAATGGTATAAAGGAAGCTTACACACTCAGCTGCAGGAAGTTAAATACCCAGTTAACATACACTGGGGGTTTTAATGGAGACATTTTAGAAAAGAAGGTGCGCTAACTGCGCTGAATCTGGCTGACGCAAGACAGAAATGAAGGAAGTTCGACGAAAACCGAAGCGTCTGGCCTTTTCTTTAGTCAGGATCGGAAATGAATCACTTTCACAAGTAGTGTGAGTACCGAGGTGACTGAGATGTAAAGAGGTGAAAGAGTCAGAGCGCAACAGACATCTGTACATTCATCTCGAGGAGGCGTGTTCAAGAAATAAAGAAATAATGATAATTAGTTGAGCTAGTTTTATTTTTAAAATGATATGTATATACGTATAACGTTAGAACGAGAGCATTAATATAAACCTGCTCTACTGTCAGAGCTGCTGTTATAAAAAAATTAATCAACACCTTCTGACCAATCAGAATCCAGAACTCAGCAGCGCTGAGGTGTAACATTTTTAAAATCGTCCGCTCGGATTTTCACCCCGCTTTTTTTCTAAATAAGGTGATCGCAGGCGGTCATGATGTCACGTGATGCCATTCCACATTCCACACGTACTCGCAAAGCCGAGGCTCGTGGATTCAGGACCTGAAGACTTTCACGTCCTGTGTCCTTTCCCCTTCGGTGAATTCAGGTTTGACAACTGAAACGTGCATTTTAAGGCTAAATAAACATTAGCTCAATCCACTCTGTCTCGAAAGATATCTGAACCTACTTCAGGCAGATAAACATGTTTTGCTTCCGCTTTGAAACGACGCGACACAATTTACACGGAAATATTTGCTCAGTGGTTTTGGTTTTGTTTTGTTTGTTTGTTTTTTTTAAACACTGTTTTCTACACGAAAGTCGTGCATTTTGGATCGTTCTTTCATCCTGAAAGTCACCTTAACGCCCTAAAAACTGCCTGGTGAAACAGTACGTCTTCTACACCCTACACAGTGCACTTCATCTTCCAGTAAATTTAAGGGAGGTTCAGGGTTCAACATATTAGACACACAAGCCATTTATCGTTAATAATAAGGTTTTATTAATGTCTTTGTTATTCATATAAACGTTTAGGATATAATCAAGTAATATTATATTCGAATAAAATGTAGTATCTGATACTGAATTGCATTCAACTTGATGATTTTTAAAGACGCAACGTGTCAGTAATTCTAAAGTGTCTGTCTCTTAATCCAATTATATAATATTACTCTATTATATTATAATTCAGAATGTAATATTTGATTCTTTCCACTCATACGTACAATGACCTACTCTAGACTAGGATGTAAACAATAACAACTAATGTTTACTGTACATTGTAGGCTATTAAACAGCTAGTTATGGATAAATACATCAAATCTAATTAAAAGCAGTGACTTGAGATAGTAAGAGAAGATCATTTCAGTTCGGATGACACAGATTTATTGATACATATTTAAAATATGTGGAATAATGACAGTTTAGCTGGCTTTACTGATTAGGATTAACGCTGAATGATCCTCAGGTAAGATGATGCAACAGACCTGTCCGTGATAATGACTGCGTTTTTATTTTTTTTTCCTCCTAAAAATAAAATCGATACCTTCCAAAAATAACGATAATAAATAAAAACAATAATGTAAATTATAACCTGCCTAACCGGCTGCAGCGCAGCTTTATCCTCAGTAGGATTCATGCAGTATTACAGTATTAGAGTCAGATACAGTGATGCTGAATGCCGTTGCTATGGTTTCGTATCTAAAAAAAAACAAACAAAAAAAACCTTTAAAAAAAAAAACAGATAAAATATGAGGTAATAAATCTCTCAGATTTTACACCTACCTCAGTGGTGAGTAAATGGCGCTGAAGCAGGAGAGCAGTGAGATTTCAGTGCGTATCCACCTTCACTCTCTCACACACACACACAAACACACACACACACACACACACACACACACACACACACACACGACATTCCTTGAGCAGCAGCTCTCACATGCTTAAAGAGCTAAATCTACTGGCCAATCGTCAGGCGGTGTGTCCTTTTCTCCGCGCGCTGATTGGACACGGCGGGGGTGTCTGCTCCGTCCTCTCAGCCAATCAAAATGCGCTAATTTATTTATTTATTTATTTATTTATTTATTTAACCCCCCCCCCACCCCCCCCCACCGCGTTACGGACTTCCGGGTTTGTGTTTCGTATCCTGAGTTACTGCACCTGCTTTTTAACTTTTAAATTTAGATTGAACTTTTTAAAGTTAAGTCTAACTAACTAACTAACTAACTAACTAACCAATCAATCAGTATTTTTTGTGTGAAATCATGTTAAAGCTGCAGTGTTGGATTATGACGCAATATTATGAGTAGTTTGTAGCTGTTTAAAAAAATCTGATTGCATGGTCAGGACGGATACACCTTATTTTCTGTTACAAAAATACATAAAATAAATTTTAAAAAACAGTAAAATACAATAGACTCCATACACAATACAACTCTAACCATGATAAAGGGGATTATAATGTTAATTAAGAAAAAACAAATCCCATCCCGAGCACATTCCCAGTGTTCCCAGGATACGGTAGGATTTCATGAGAGAACCACGATGCATGCGTGTTATGTTAATATCCTACTCACTCTTTCTGTTAGTACTATTTCCACACGTGTTAAATGATCCAATAAATGTGTTTAAAAATAATAATAATAATAAATTTCACACGAGTGACCGACACAAGACGTGTTAAATTATTGTCCGATCACGTTGCGGACTGCGCTGCCGACATCATCATCGACTCTGAACTCACCTCAAAGTGAAAGTTCATTGCTTTGAGCTTGTGATCGTGACCGCAGAGTCGGAGTCCCGAGGCGAGGAAACCAAATGACCACCGTTAAGTTAGCGTTCATCACTATTTAGCGCTAACGCTGCTGAAAACGCCTGGCCGAGTTTGTGATATTTATGCAGGGGGCTCTTGAAAATGTATTCATTGCAAAACAGTAACTCGGCGAGTGATAATTAACTTTACCTATCGCTTCAAACGTGAACATCATGTACTTCTTCCTCAGTGTGGTTGTTACGCTACTAGTGCCATGTGTTTATGTTGGTTGTGAAATATGGACTGAGGTTATTATATAATTCTCTGGGTCTGCATCTTATCTGAGGCTCTGAGTTATAGTTCGCTAGCTGGATGCTTTCACCAATCACAGTGGAAATGAGTGATGCTAACCTAGACGCTCACCTGAGGTAATAACATTACTTTAGCATACAGCTCGCGGTAATGTTAGACATTCCCATTACCTTTTTGAAAGCTAACAATGACGTAGCATTACAGCTGTTCACCATGATGAGTGGGTTAACGTTAACTACATTTAGAAAGTGATTTGGACAAGGCAAGTCGTAGTAATTAGCATTAGGAGGATGGATTAGCGCCATGTTTCTTCACGTATTGGGTGAATGTTAATGCTGAGTAACAGGTGCAGACAGTCGCTGGCTAACAGAACTTAGCTAGTTCAGTAATGTCAAGGCCAAAAGTTCTTCATAAGGTTAATGTGACACAAAGAGATTATAGGGGTTACGCCACAGCCAGCAGAGGGCACTGCGGCACGGCTTCTGACTGGTCACTCTTTTGTTTTCGTTTGCTTCCTGCTTGGACATTGATTTAAGTCTGATCATGTCTCTGATTTGCCCCAGGTGTCCATGTTTTGGTTTGATTATGTTGACTATTTAAACCCCTCCGTGAGTGTACACTTCGGGTAGTATTATTTGGTTTACGGTTGTCATGTCAAGGAAGTATGACGGCATGTGCTAACGTGTAGCATGCTAGCGGTCGTAGCTAGATGTCCAGAGTTTAAGTATAGTCAGTAGAGACCGTGCTCCCTGTGTTTTGTTTGCCTGCTAATTAATAAAGACTTTGACCTGCACCTGCATCCGCCTCCAGTCCCGTTTCGTAACAATGGGGGTTACGGTAGGTTGTAATGGATTCCTCTATCTCTGTAATGTTTTGTTAAATTAATTAGGTTGTGCAAAAAAAATTGGTGGTGAGGTGCTAAAGGCTGGAAAATAAATATTCGCCAGCTAGCTAGATTTTCCTGGTGAATCTACAGTGCCATTTTGTTCATTAGGAGATTGGAGGTCACATTTCTAAAATTACACCGTTTGGGATTCTGTAATGCAATTTCTCAGTTAACGCCCAAAGGAATTTGTCCATATTTTGTAGCTAACATCTAACCAACACTCTTTTAGCTCTTTTACAGCTTTTCAAATGGAAGGGAATGGGACTTCCTGTCTTCCCAGATGGCAGGGAGATTTATAAGAAGATAACCCTAACCTGACATCTGCTAAATGTTTAAATGATTTTAATAAACGTCACCTGAATTTCATGTGATTGTCTGTTTTATTTTGTGAGCATTTTAGTAGAATTCTAGCATACACACAAATAGCATTTTAGGATAATTGTAGGGGGGAAAAAAGTATAAAGAACATGTCTGTGTTATTTTGTGTTATTTTTTTTAACACATCTTTGTGTGGAAATGTTTAACACGCAGCATGTATTAAATGTACTATCATGCTGATTGTGTTGAAAGCAGCACAAAATGCTAACTAGACATGCAGGTGTGTTACAAATTAACACATCTGTTTTAAGAGCGTGAGAATGAGTCTCCCATGTAGACCAGGTGGCTCTAAAAAGTTCCGTAACAGTAATCCATGTGACTCCAGTGGTTTAATCCCAGTTTTATGAAGCGATAAGAATGCTTTGTGTGCACAAAAACCCCTAAGACGACACACATGCATTGTGGCTCTTGTGTGAATGCGTGCCGGAGAGCTATGCGGAAGTGAAGCTATTTTGTGAATAAAGACTTAATTTTGGTCTCATTTTTGTCTCAGGTTTCATTACAAATGTCTTCATTTGTGTTCTGAAGATGAACGTAAGTCTAATGAGTTTGGAACCACGTGAGGGTGAGTAATTGACAGAATTTAAATTTTTGGGTGAACTAACCCTTTAAGATGCTGCCAGAGTGTTTCCCCCTAACAATAAAATGTCAAAACAAAAATAAATGAAGAACAGATTCCTCAAGTTTAATACCCTCATATAGATGAGAAATTAGCTGATCTGATCACTCAGCTGCTTCTTTCTATCACTAACATGTCAACAAAAATCTGATTACTGAAATATCACACATTCGCTTTTAGAATAAAGTGGAACTGATTGAATATTCAGCTTTTTAAAGGGATTGAAAAGAGCTACTCTGATTGGACAGCAGCATGCATAACCACACCTCTTTATGATAAACGTTTTTAACAGTTGTGAAGTTTTATGCCATGTCACTTTTATCACAGATTAATTTTCTGGACAGAGATTACACAAAGTGTTTTAACCCCATAGAGGGTGTTATTAAGGGGTGACGTTGAGATTTAATATTCAAACTGTTCAAAATGTTTTTTTTTATTCAAGAGGCATGTTTACAAGTGGGAAAATTTGTTGGTTGGTCTATGAGCAGCTGTGGCCCAAGCTCGCCATCTGCTGGTCAGTGGGTAGTTTTGCAGTTGCTTTTGATGGCAGGAATTAAAAGATCTGCAGAAGTTCTAGTCTGTTGTTCAAACAGTAAATGGATTTTAACAGTAAAAATCCTTGTTTTCTATTAATATATTTAAGCTGTATTAACTGATGGAGAGTTAATGCATGGAGAGTGTTGTACAGAAAAGTTCCAGAGAAATCCTGTCTCAAAATCATTTCCTCTTAGATATATTAGCATATACTGTATATATGTTTTCCTTTAATGATTGGCACACCCTATAGCACCGCACTGAATATTTATTCAGATTGTCACCTTTAGCACATGTGAGGAAGAGGAGGGCGATAACGAGGAAGAGCAGAACTGATTCAAACCAGTCGTGCCTCACGTTATCATCGTCCTGCAAGCCTCACAGCAGAGCAAAAAGATGACCTTCAAGGCAACTTGCTTACTATATTGTTGAAAAAATCCGTCACAAACTGACCAAGGAATTCAGAGAAACGACAACGAAGCGTAAACTCCTCTGTCCCGAAGATGTCGGACACCTTTAAAGTTAGAGCTTTACCTCTGAATGTCCCAGAGTACAGATGCTTCCAAAATCTCTGCCTACTCAGTGGGAAGTCACTGGAATGGCAGCAAGGAGGCGAGGAAACGGCGTCTGAGCACTTCTTATATTGGTAAAGGTGTGCCAAAACTTTGTACACTGCAAGAGATGGAGAATCAGTAACTGTACAGTTACTAACTGATCTGACATGTCATGTCATGACATGACAGATACTAAGTGTAGCTTATCTTAACCACAGATGTTTCTGTTTACCGCACCACAAGAGAGCAGACTTTTCCCAGAACAGTCACATTCAGCCGAGATCCTGAGAAAAGGTGTGTATTAAAAAATTCTACTGTAAATAAAGAAAAGACTGAAGTGTACGTCACTCGAGTCCAGAGCTCTAACGGCTCAAGTCCGAGTCAGAAACATGGGATTAATCACGGATTAAGATCTTACTATTTTTTTTTTTTACTTATAATTTTTCTCCCCAATTTGGTCACCTGCCAATTCGTACCCACGAGCCAGTTCTTCTCCATCACACGAGAGGGTGAAGACTAACACATGCTTCCTCTGAGACACGTGAAGCCAATCAACCGCAAGAAAGTGCTATCCGCCCTCTTCCTCATACATGAGCTCACAGATGCCTACGATTGGCTACTGTCAGTGTGATTGACAGGAGAGAGATGGTATGTGCCCCTCCCACCCAGAGAGCTCATAACCTCCTGCTCATCGCTTGATCGCTTGATACTAAAGTGGCACAAACCGAAGCCATTTTACACACTTTTAATATGAATGTGATTGTGTTTATTTAAGCCTTTACATCACAGATCACACATCGTACCTGCAAAAGACCCATAAGGACATGAAACAAAACATTTTTCTACAATTACATTATTAACGACCGACGTTTCGAATTAAAGACATCATATTAACCCACGTGCAGTATGTCATGACACATTTATTTTAAATCAAAGTCTAAATCCAGCTCCAGCAGCCTCGATGGCTTTCCACACAGCAGTGGATGCTGGACATGGTGTGTTCTTCAGGGCAGATCAAACAGGGCATAATAACAACCAGGAGGAATGATAACCCGTACCAGGTGTAGAAAGAATGCTGAACACCCAACAGTCCAACGGAGCGGTTCATCAGTTCTGCAGCATTTCAGAGAAATAAAGTGTCTGTTTATATGGATTTGTGTTGAATTATAATCAATATTATTAATCTGTAATATCTAACACAGACACTCCCACTCCAGATCACCAGATGGCACCCTTGCCTGAGTTTTCAACTGCTGGCTCTCTGGCCTTCTCACTTCCTGCGTCACCATTCTATAAATCATGTACTGTGACAGTGCGTACTCAATTCGATGAGGTACCTATTGCACGGCTGTTACAGTACGTACTACTCAGTATGTATGTGTAGCATGACTACATCCGCCATGTTGGCGTTGTCATGTGACGTTCGACGGCATCATAAACATCCTAAAAAAATCTTCAATGGGCCACCAGATTAAAGCAAGCGCACTAACGGCGAAACGCTCATCAGGAAAGGGAACTGAATTAATAATGTAATGCAATGTGGGCGGGGTTAACAGGCTGAGGTACATCCGTTGCCGTTAGCTTGGCCGGCTCAGGCATGATGGAGATCACAAAAAAGGTTTCAAACGCTGTGAGTGACGACTGTTTTCTTTATTTAAAGTCGACAATTTAATCGGCTATTGTTAAACAAGACGCTTTTAACTGAGGTTTAATACTTAAAAAGAGCCGACGAGCTGTCTTCCGCCATTTTTTTTTTCTTCTGAGCTCGTCTGCACCAGTCCCGTTGCATTATGGGATTATGATTTTTGACTCGCGTAGTGTCCATCGGTTGCACCCCGCTAAATCTCGCCGTGTATTTCTCGCCTACTGAGAATTCAGACATACCACCCCTCTGACGAACTGCTTTTCTGGCGTCCTACCGTGTAGTAGTGTAGAACGCCATTTCGGACGCATCCGTGGACTTTTAGGTTAATGTGAAGTCATGCAATTTTGCGTCTTATTAACTTCAAAAGAGAGAAAGAAAGGCTGTTGAGGGAATGATTGTGTATAGCTGTTATAATTCAAGTAAGAACAGGAACTAACTTCTTTGCATAGCAGTAAATGTAACTGTAAACGGATAAATAGTACAGTGCCTCATTCTAGTTTTGGCAAATTGCTGTGGTACATGAAGAATAACACACTTGAGGATGTGCTGTTCTAGGAAAATGATCAACTTCTTGTAATGGTTGTGGATGATTTTATGGAACAGTCCGTTGTACGGGCATCTGATTCACCAGTTTAGACATGGTACGTTGTAGGCGTGGCCAAAAGTGTCATCTCTCTCAGATAGCTGGAGAAATGTATTTTAGTGCTTAAATAATTTCACGACAAGTTTAAAGCCACGCCCCCAACCATAATTTACATCACTGATGTTATTTCCAGGATTAAAATAAAAAACAAACAAACAAACACACACTGGCTTTAATATTTGCAACTTTAATATTTGATGTGGTAAAAAGTACTGTAGCCATCATACATCATACATTCATACTGTATTTATCACACAATAGATAATGCTCTTATTAAGCATTTCCACTCAAATTTCATTCAAACACTTAGTCTTGTAGTTTACTGGAGTACGTCAGTGAATAATGTTGAACATATAAAACATTACGTCCAGATATTACGGAAATACAGCTTGAGTTGAAGATGTCTGTCGCAGGAGAAACTGTTTCACATCTTCATCTAGAGCTCCAGCTAAACTGATCAGATGGTGAAATTGAATATAAAAAAAACACATAAAAACTTGCATGCGTTTTAGGAATATTCAGTAACGCTTTATTTAAAAAGTACCTACAGATTCATATACATCCTATAGTTGTTGTGTTTTTTTTTTTATCAAAGCAATCCCCAAGGATTTATGTCATGTTTATGTCAAAATGTGGTATTAAATATTTTATGTAATATAATTGTGTCATTATGTGAAAGAAAGAGAGATAAAAGGAGCTTCAGAGTATCACTAAGGGTTGATGGAAGGAGTCTCCAGTGTCAGGAGTGTACACTTCTTTGCGGTTTTCCGGTAACATAATCGGCTAGGTTTATTTATTTATTTTTTTTGTCTTTTTCATTTTGAGAGAGAGAGAGAGAGGGGGAGAGAGAAAGAGAGAGAGAATAAGAGAGAGGGCTGGTGAGGGAACGACTATTTATAGCTGCTATAACGTAAGTGAGAACATGAAGTAATTTGTTTAACACCTGCTTCAGGACTGCACTGTACCAATGTTAGTCTCAGAAAAGGTGTTGTTGTTGTTGTCGTCTCACAGCAAATGACAACAGGTTGGAGTTCAGAGTTGAGCTACGAATTTATTACTGAAACTGTGCACATCAGTATGTAACAGTAACTTCAGATGTAACTACAGACTATTCAGAAGTTACGCGAGAGTCACGCAGGCGTGGGCGGAGTTTGTCTAAAGCCGTGTCTCAGGTGTGCTTGAATATATGTTCGTGTTTTCTTGCTCGCATGATATCGGCTCGAGTGAGGAGCAGTGTTAAGTCCGGCGCCACCGTCTGACAGTAAAAACACTCAAAAACACAACGGAATGTCAATCGATGCCGATATTAAATACATAAATATGAATTTTTATGAAGAAGACACTGGACGAGACACAGCTTAATCAGATGGCTTATTTCGTGGAGTGCATTTTATTTATGGATAAAATGATAGATGAACTTAAAGTTTCCCTGGAAGCATAGTGTAGCAGATGAGCGCTTGGTCAGATTATCCTTCAAACCATGGACAAGAAAGTGCAGCAAAATGAACACGAAAACGTGCAGTGTTTAAATAATTTGAACGTTCTCATTAAGAGTGTGATAAACTGTTCATATGCTGAACTTATTATGATTTAATGACCTTGATTTAGTATCTTGTGGCTTCAGTAATGAGTAGCTATGTATATAATAGCAGTCTGTGCTGGATCAAGTGCTATTCTACTGTATGTGCTGAGTGTGGAAGCCATTTACTTACATTACCATCAGTACATTGGAGATCTAGTAGATTCCTATTAGATTTATTTCAACGCTGGACAATTGTCTTTTGCTTTTATGTTTCATCGTATGTCATTTGACAGCAAAGAAAAAGCACTACTTCCTGCTTCAGTCTGCATTTTCTATCTCTGAGGGGTTTTTTTCAGGTTTTTGGTCAGGACTATCAGAGCTACTAAACAGGATTTTAGATTTTTACCCAAATGGCACTTTCCACTAAGCTGGGTGGAATATTAGTTAAAAGAAGTAAAAAAAAAAAAAAGATAGAATGATGATAGAAGATAGATACAGTACATACCTTCTACAAGGCCATTTTTATGTCATATGCAATGCAGTGAGCATGTATAGTGAGCTATTTTGATATTAAATTTAATTTAAAAAGATGGATTTGATAAGGATTTTAATCCTGCTAAGTGAGAAATCCGTGTGTAAACAAATCAAACTGTATGTGGAAAATGACATTTTGAGATACAACTGTCAATCAGTTCCTAAATCCTTCAGAAAGTACAGTCAATACACTACAGAGACATTATCAGGACCATTCATCATTGTGCTTGACAAATCAATGAGTGGCACTGTTTTAGCTCCGCCCGCATGTCTCGTTTCTGGGTTCTTTCCACAACCCTGCAGAGAAATCAAATACGGATACGTACGCTGCGTTCACGTCACGTGGGAAAACCGTGTCTTGAAAATGTCTGTGTGTTTTAGTTCATTAGATAAAATAGCGTAGTTGTAGTTTTGTCTAATATTAGTTTGGATTAGCTTATGGTGGTGTTTATGTTAACCTTAGCTTAATGTTTAGTAGATGGTGGGGATTTATTATAAAGCAAAATATTTACAAAAATTGGTGAAAGTTGTTGTAAAAGCACTCAATTATGAACGTTGTAAAATTATATCTGATGATGGAAACAATATAAAACTTCGCTTCGTCGTTATATGGGTTTTACATTGACACTACGATGATTATTCAAACATTGACACTGTGAGGTCAATAATTATTTCATACAAGTTATTAACCTGCCAGATGTGTGATTTAGGGATGGCGAGTGCCCACCCAACCCCACCCGTCTGGCCACGCCCCTGCAGGTGTACCCACGTCTCTGAAGCAGGTTATTACACGTGAGTGTAGGTCCATTCTCTCCATTCAGTCCATGTTCTCCCATCAGGATTAATGATCCGTATTCTGATTTCGATATGAAACTCATCATCTTCCTCCTTTAGGTGCTTTTATTCTGTAAAAACATATAACAATAGTCAAGCTTTAAAATCTCCTCTGTAACACTTAAGGCTGAATTCATTAAGGCTTTAAGATCCAGCTATAAAGTCAGCTGTCATGAAGCTCGAACATGAGACAGTCCGGAAAGTGTCATAACACAACCTTATGTCAAGCAGCAAGTCTTTATGAAGGCTTTTATCAAAATTATAACACGTTACATGAACCTTCATAAATATATGTCAGCCATCAGGCTGCTGATTTCATCCAATTCAACATCGTTAGCATAACACCTGAGTCATGTGACATTCAGTTGACTAAGTTGTGTTGTTATGACGCGTTCCAGGCTGAATTATCTTCGAGAATTTTTGAAGTTCACTGGAAGTTTTCTGCTATGTCAGAATCACTTGACATTTCAAACATCAAAACCTAATAACACTTGTAATAGCAATGACATAGCTTTTCATAAGCCTTTATATATATATATATATATATATATATATATATATATATATATATATATATATATATATATATAGAGAGAGAGAGAGAGAGAGAGAGAGAGAGAGAGAGAGAGAGATAACTCTCTTGTCTTAAGGACCAAATAAAATGTACATAAATGTCACATGTTATAAAGCTTGTTTTCACGTCACACTTTCCACCGAGTGCATCATTCCACTTCCTGTCCTTTTTACACACTCTCTCTTATCTCAGATTGATATACTGTTATGCTGATCATGTGATAGGGTTGACTGCAAGAAATAAATACAGATGACATAGTGAAGGTTATGACACTTAAGCTCATTACACACTAATAACCGGCTTAAGAAAAGTTTAATTTGACTATTTGCAAGATGTTCAGGAATACTAATGTCGCTCGGTGTGATGACAAAGTTGCCTCTATAATCTATAATGACAGTTATATACATTATATTTTCTCTGAGACCCAAGAAAAGTGAGGTCTCAGAGGTCTCTGTAATGACCGAGTTTATATATATATATATATATATATATATATATATATATATATATATATATATATATATATATATATATATAAACTCGGTCATTACAGAGATCTATATATATATATAATCCATAATGACAGCGTTATGTGTATTTATCTGCACATCAATTAAAGTGAGTTTTATATTTCTGCTTATAAGATTTTGAAGAGTATCTATGGCGATCTCATGACGCACACGAGCTTTATATTCCTGTGTCATTTGGGTATCATGTCAATAATGGACCAAAGCAGACGTAATGACAGATGATGCCTATTGGAATAAGTTTTCATAAATATAGGTTTGTACTGTGTCAGGGTTTATACAGGTGTGCTGTTGCTTTATGAATAAAGTTTTACAGTTGCACCCAAAACACAACACAGTTATTGTTGAAGTGGTTGGAAAGTGTTAAAAAAAGACAAGCAGCAGTTTTTACACTTTACCATCACACACACACACACACACACACACACACACTCTCTCTGCTGTTCAGTTATACCCCTCGGTATCTATGAACGTTTCCTGTGTACATACCACAGAGTTTGTCACCTTGGCTCAGCTTCCTGTGGCATCATCATCACCACTCACCTCAGCACACAGAGCAGCAGGACTCATATCGCATCACATTAAGAGCTTGATTTGAACAGGAAGTAACAGGAACCGGATAATCGGCCCTGATTTTTCCCTGCTGTTACTCAATGGGTGTGTGAGAGCAGAGACTTGGAAAAACTCTCAGGAAGAACTACTGAGAATAATCAAGCATGTCCGGAGATTCAGGATATACTGTTCATTCTTTCACGTTTTGGAACATTTTGGAGGAATAAGGGGGAAAATATAACGGCCTGTACTGTATATCAGGAACCGAGTGATGTGTAAGGTGGCTTTCTATGTAGGCAGCCTTCATCACGCTCTCCTGAGTTTATGAGGGGATTTATTTATGTTAAATTTGAAGGATGTACACTCCTCAAAGTAGAAATCTTTAGTAGCATGAAACATGACAGACCAAATTCTGAGAGGCGTACGAATGCGTGTGAATCTGATGTTTAATTCCTGTTTCTGCTTTACATTCAGTACTGTACAAAAGTCTTGTGGTTTTATTTGACGACATTTACAAAAAAATCAATAAAAATAACTGCATAATAGCATTTGGGCAGGACGGCTTGCTATCATTGATGGAACAATGAATTCTGAATAATACCAGCGAACGCTAAAGGAAAATGTCAGGACATCTGTCCGTGAACTGAATCTGAAGAGAAAGTGAGTCATGCAGCATGACAACGATCCTAAACACACGAGTCGTTCTACCAAAGAATGTTTAAAGACGTTCACATTTTGGAATGGTCGAGTCAAAGTCCTGACCTTAATCCAATAGAAATGTTGTGGAAGAGCCTGAAGCAAGCAGTTCGTGTGAGGAAACCCACCAACATCCCAGAGTTGAAGCTGTTCTGTACTGAGGAACGGGATAAAATTCCTCCAAGCCGACGTGCAGGACCGATCAACAGTTACCCCAAACGTTTATCTGCAGTTATTACTGCACAAGGAGCTCACACCACATACTGAAAGCAAAGGTGCACATACTTTTACCCCTCACACATACGTAATATTGGATCATTTCCCTCAAGAAATAAATAAATGACCAAGTATAATATTTTGTAAAATTCTGTTCTCTAGCTACGTTTAGAACTTTTAGGTGTGGAAATCTGTTGATGTTTGAGGTCATATTTATGCAGAAATATAGAAAATGCCTTCTAAACACCGTAAAAAGGCATTTAAGGTTAATATGGAGTAAAACATGACTATAAGATGCCATTTTTAAGAAGTAAAAAAATCCATGAGGTTAGACTATTTACAAATGCTACTTGATCAAGAGAAGAAAGACTGTCACACAGGTATGTACTCTGTATGTATTCATGCATACATGCAGTATTTTGTTACAGCATATAATGTTAAATATATAACAGTTAAAATAAAATATCGCTTAAATCTCAGTTAAATCATGCTTAAGGCATCTCTCTCTCTCTCTCTCTCTCTCTCTCTCTCTCTCTCACACACACACACACACACACACACACACACACACACACACTTAAACACAATGGTGTTTAGAGGTCATGAAGTTAAAAGGAAAAATGAAATAATGATTACAGGAAGTGGGATCATAAGAGTCCCATAAGAGGTCTTGGGTGGAGTGGAGACTGTGCAGAGGTCTTGGGTCGAGCACAGGAAATTATAATTGAAGGAAAATAAACACTGCACGGTGGCTTAGTGGTTAGCAAGTTCGCCTCACACCTCCAGGGTTCGATTCCCCCCGGGCATGTGTGTGCGGAGTTTGCACGTTCTCCCCGTGCTGCGGGGGTTTCCTCCGCGTACTCCGGTTTCCTCCCCCAGTCCAAAGACATGCATGGTAGGCTGATTGGCGTGTCTAAAGTGTCCGTAGTGTATGAACGGGTGTGTGAGTGTGTATGTGATTGTGCCCTGCGATGGATTGGCACCCTGTCCAGGGTGTACCCCGCCTTGTGCCCCATTCTCCCTGGGATAGACTCCAGGTTCCCCGTGACCCTGAAAAGGAGTAAGCGGTTGAAGATGGATGGATGGATGGATGGAAAATAAACACTCATGCTGCTGTAGTAAAATACAAATCAGCAGCAGGATGGTGTGATGAAGTGGAGTTATTGCTAGTGCCCTGAAGCTGATTACGGTCCCAAAGTGACTGGTTCCTGGAAAGTCCGCGAAACAATTTCCTGTTCTTGCTTACGTTACAGCAGCTATAAAGAGTCATTCCCTCACCAGCTTCTCTTTGTCCTTTCTCTGGAAGTTAATAAGACAAAAAGATGCCTCTTGTCACTTCAAGAAAGAAACAAGAAACTGCAAAAAGCGGAAACTCCCCTGTTATGAATATTTTGGTTCCAGCTTTACCAGAATTCAACAGACTAATGGGGAAAGAGATGTAACCCATAATTGAACTCATGAACTTGTCTTCCTGTGTCAGCATTCTGTTGGGTATATATTTCTATTTTGGTCTGCTACACACACACACACACACACACACACACACACACACACACACACACGCGCGCGCGCGCGCACACACACACAATTATTTTAGGAATCACAGTAACAGCAGCTGAACACAGAGACCCACATTAATCCTCCTTCTACGCCTGAGTGACGTTTCCTTTTTACACAAAAAAGCTCTGAGTGACTGGCACTAGGACATGAGGACACAAGGTCCAGCTGTGGAGAATCACTGAAATCACACCAGAGCACTAAAGCTGAGTTCTCACAGTGTGATGCAAGAAAAACGTGCCCTATGACCCGTCTTCCCAAGGCCGCCCTTTCAGAACCAGTTTTTAAGACACAGAACAAACTCACAAAGTCCACAAGGACCTGTTTACTGAGATCCAAAATAAAGTGTGCATCCGTGTGTACTACACTATCCTGTAGTTATCTCTCGTTTATCAAAATGGCTATCAGGCACAACTTCTGCAATACCACATCTTCCACCATCTTGTTTGTTTTGAGCTGACTAGGTCACGTGACTGCGTCACACGACTAGCTGCATTTTCAAATTGCTCCGCTTGGGAGAATGTTAAAGAAAAGCTCTGTGTTCGCTCCACAAATACGCCACCGCTGTGTGGACGGAAGGCCCAAAACGTACAGAAAAGATGCGCTTTCAAATGTATCCGTATTAACGTACTGTAGACGTAGCCTGAAACGTTTGCTTCTTTTGATGTTTGGCTTAAAAACGAAACGAAACAAAATGACAGCAGTACGTAGGCTGAGGGACGTGTAGAGCTGAAAACGTCCTCATAAAACATTTTCGTTCACCGGTCAGAAATACGGCGCTGCGATGTTTGATTCATTTCCTGCAGTGAGTCGATTCAGATTCAGTACACGGTATATAACTGAAAGATTCATATTACACTATATACCCTCGTTGATCTTTATATATCTGTATATTATCTGTATATATGTTGTATATGATCCATGAATAATCTGGGCACTGTTGTTTATACATCTACTCAATAGCTACTGTACATATTTATACTGTTTATGAGCATTTCATTGCTGAATACCTGTACTGTGCAGTGATAATAAAGTTCTCTCTCTCTCTCTCTATCTATCTATCTACCTATCTTACTTTCTCAGTAGAGGTAATTTGGAAGCAGGCTGACATCACGTCACTCAGAATAAACCCACACCAAGGGCTCACTGAAACACATTATACATAAGCCAGTCCCAGGAGTGAGACTGAGAGCTACTGGTTGAGGAAATGATCTGGAAATCAGCGGTACAAAAGAATAAGACAGGATGTCCATGCTGTGGAGTGTGTACTTCCTCTTTTCATTGTTAATTTCACTGTGTTGAGAGATTAATAGGACACAAATATAAGCCTGATACAAAAGGAAATCACACACACACACACACACACACACACAGACTTACTATTATTGCGCAGAACACACTTCCACAGGCAGACACACATGCAGATGATCAGCAGGAAGGCCACTGCGGTCACCGAGATCAGGATGGTCAGAGCTGTTCCAACTGAGAGAGACAGTTCAGTTATTCACCTCATTTTTATTCAACTAATCCAAAAACACAACACATCCTCATGTACTGTACCTCATGAGGTTTATGTCTGTAAAAACACACCTTGGGCGGAGCCAAGAGGTGGCCATGGGCAGAAGCACAGGTCGACGTGCCACGCTGAAATGCATTTCATCAGTGAAAATGTTCTACACTGAAAAGCAAAACCTTCATTGCATCGGAGAGGATTTCTTTTTTAAGACTCAAACGCTGATTTCGGTCAGAAGCTAATTTAATTCCCATGTGCACGGCATTTCTATTTGCTGTGCGTGCGAGAGGTAGAAATGCCACATGGTTGTACATACGCTGTTCAATCACAGCCCTCGGTTGTTCTCGGGGGCGTGGCTAGAATCGGAGAAGGGAAGAAGGACCCGCGATTGCCGGTCATATAAAGGAGAACTTCCCTATTAGCGCAGTTTCGTCTTTCCTAGTGCACTGATAGGGGGCGCCGTATTAATATCAGTTTCTAAGGATGAGTTAAAAAAAACGTGTGTGCTTCCTGTGTTCGACTTTTTTTTAGCGACAAGCTAGCTGGCTAACTATGATGAGTGATGCATATTTTCCTCAGAACAGTCAACTGTAGAGTCAGTGTTACAGAGAATATGTCCGTATGTTGACTGATCTAATGCTAATACTTTTATATATACAGTATAACTCATTTAAAGGTAAGAAGTGCTACTTTATTTTACTGTTCATGCTGTGAGTGGCCATTTTGATTTGACATCACTTGCTGAACTCGGGGTTGAGGAGACCGAGTGTCTGAGTAGGAATTCCGAGTTGAGAGAATGTTTTCTTTTCTTTTTCTTTTTAGGACCTTTAGCCGAATGCAGCATTACCTGGCCACACTCCTGCTTTACAGTCAAACATCTTACAGCAGATGAAAGTTTTTTTTATATATATAGATGCCTTATACAGTTTACTCAAGCATATGTTTGTCTCCTGTCATATGTGTCTTTTATGTCCAAAAATACCCACTACACTACTAGAGGAGACCCGTGTGTGTAAGGTCTGTCTCTCTCCAACACGCTCCTCTGTGGGAGAGACATTTTTAGATGTTTTCTTAGCATTAAGGCACCAGATGATATTCATCCCTGCTTTGTTTTATTTTCTGGCCAGAAGCAGCTGCAGTTTGAGAGTGTGAGCCAGGAAAAGCAGGCGGAGTGAACGATGAGCACAGGATAAAGAGTTTCACTCACGCTTGGTGTTCATGGACACGGCAATGGCTGACTCCAGGCCTTTGTGGTGGACGAGACATTTGACTGAGACGTCCTTCAGCAGGCCGGCCTGTACCGTCAGTGTGCTGATGACCAGCGTCGTCCCGTCGTCCTGCTGCATGACAGTGGACACCGGTGCTCCCAGCGTCCTGTTATCCCCCTCCACGTTCCACACGATCTCGGCTTTGGGCCGAGCCACGGCGGTGCAGTTCGCCTCTATCACACCTGGAGATGTGGTTTTGTAGCTCACCTGAGGTTTGGGGAGGACTGCAGAGGAGAAAGCAATAACACACCCACTGCGTTAGGACAGCATGTGATGATATTTTTTGGAGAAAATGGTCTATTAGACAGTCTGACACTGTGAGAATGTGTGTGTGTGTGTGTGTGTGTGTGTGTGTGATTGTGCTGGAGAGGAATGTCTGGAATCCAATATGACAATATACGGAATAATCCACATAGATAAACCTGCTTCTTCTGGATAGAATGTCAGCCCATAGACCCCTCTGGTAAAAAGTTATGAAACTTGGCAGACTGATTGGGGAGAGTCTAAGGAACATTCTGACCAAATTTCAGCCAGGTGCTGCCAACTCTCTAGCGCCACCATCGGGTCAAATTTGAGCCTAATTTGAAAGAACGTTTATAGTCTTTTTAACTTTTGAACTGTGTATCCAAAATTTAAATCTGGATTCCCTAGGTTTGGATGAGTTCACCGCACGAGTTCAACGCACCCTATGACATCAATTTCAGCCGAATTACATTTTCTGCCATCTTGGATTTTTTTCAGAAACAGTTTTTTTCGCTACTCCTCCTACAAATTTTGTCCAATCATCACTGAATTTGGCACCCATCATCTTCAGAATAAGCCTCATAAAAGTTATCAAAAGAATTTTGAATACAAAGTCTGTAGTAGGCTAATGAATCTGACCGAGAAGCAATTGTAGAGCATCTGTGAATGTTCGGCTCACCAAGTCTGGGTGCTTGGCCCCCGAAAATGCTGCTTTCAGATTTTATTATTATTATTATTATTATTATTATTATTATTATAATTATATACAGTTGTATAAATTGT
This sequence comes from Ictalurus furcatus, assembly GCF_023375685.1. Lineage (NCBI taxonomy): Eukaryota > Metazoa > Chordata > Actinopteri > Siluriformes > Ictaluridae > Ictalurus > Ictalurus furcatus. The sequence goes on along the minus strand of NC_071260.1, from coordinate 1,514,343 downwards.
AATAATGTATTTAGCTTTATATGTTAGAAAATTAATAATTAATCAGTGCATAATAACCCATCAAAAGTTAAAGTAAAACTCTTTATTATATAGCAAAAATGTGTCCTTTCAATAGGACAATACTCCATAAAACTGAGCTAAGTAAATAAAACAAACAACAATACATAAACAAACAAACAAATAAATAACTGAAGGGTAGGACCCTCTGCTTTAATACTAAAAATAAGTATTAAGGAATCCTTCAATGAAGTTTTCATGAGCGAGAGAGAGAGAGAGAGAGAGAGAGAGAAAAGAAGGCTGGTGAAGTAATGACTGTTTATAGCTGCTATAATGTGCGAGAAAACAGGACAACTTTAAACATAATTATAAATGGATAAAAAGTACAATGTAACTATAAACGGATGAAAAGTAGGCTGTCGTATAAGAGGAATAAAACACTTCAGGACATGCTGTTATAGGGAAAGTAAATTCAGTATTAGCTGTGTTAATGTTGATTATGTTCCTACAACAGCATCACACAGAGTGTTTATTTATTACTTTCTGTACTATAGTGTGCAATATTCCGAATTTTCTTACTTTACTCAGTTTACAGAGCTTTTACAAAACGTTTATTTCTGGAATGTTGATGGATGTGAGATTTTACAGAGTGGGACAAAATATGAGCTAGAGATTTGAGATTAAGATTTCTTGGCGCACAAAAGCATGAGTGTTGGAATAAAACAACAGAACGAATAGAAAGAACGAGAGAGAGAGAAAGAACGGGCGAGTGAGGGAGGAGGTGGGAGAGGGAGAACACAGAGCGAGGCAGTGTGTAACACAATCATGCATTTCACCCTCAGCCTCCTACAATCCCTCACGTTCACAACGCTCTCATTCTCGCTCTCTCTCTCTCTCTCTCTCTCTCTCTCTCTCTCTCTCACTCTCACAGTATTGTACACTTTGCTCATCTCACTCTGGCTCTGTCCAGCTGCACACTGGGCTGGATTTGTGTTTCTGCTCATTTCACATCCCAATAACCCTTTAAATCCTGAGCACTGATTCACATTAACCCCTTATCGTACACTTATTCATATTAAAGCACATTATTCAATGATAAAATATCCAGTGAAATTATTTTGTTACGAGAGTGAGGAACGTCTCAACTCTGAGTGCTGAAGTCTCCAATGCATCAAACCAATCAATTCTCAGCTTCACTCCCTGCCTCTGTTCCCAAACCAGTACACAGAAGCTCATAATCTCCATCACCTAGGGTATCACTTTCTGCTGTACATAGATTATGAGTGACGTACCGAACACGGTGAGGCAGGAGGTGGCGCTCTTGGTGCCTTCTGGATAGGTGTGGAACTGGCAGGTGTAGCAACCCTCATCCTCAATCTTCACAAGATGAAAGGTGAGCTGCGAGTCTGATAGAGAGCGAGTGAGACTTGTCCGGTCTGCGTACAACTCCTCTACGATGGGATCGCTGCGTTTGGCAAAAGACGCCACTTCCTGAAACACGCCACGTCCTGCCACTTTCTTCCACAGAATCTGCTGCACTTTCTCAGGCAGGCCGTAGAGACAGGACAGAGACGTCTGCTTACCTCTCACCACTGTCTTATTCCCACCATGGATCACTGAGGCTGGAGACAGACAGACAGACAGATGGACAGATGTTTAAAAAGACTCTGGTGGGACATTCCTAACTTGAGTTTTTTACGTTTTTTTTTTTATACACTGCCAAAATTTCAAAAGAACCTAATACCAACCAAACACGGCCCCAGTTTACCATCTTATGCATCTCATTTACTTAAAACACATTCCAATCTACTGGACTCATAGACACCTACTTTACTTAAAATATGTCCCAGTTTACCTTCATATTCTAATTTATGTACTGCATTTCATTGGCTCTCATCATATACACCTAACTTACACGACCCACACACCAACTTACCCTCACATAGTAAATTCCATAAAACGTTCCAATTTACAATCAAATACATATCATTTAAATAAAAAAATAAAAATAAATAAAAAACTCCAAGATCTGAAGAAAGAAGTTCTTTATAAAACGCTGTTTAAAGCCAAAAGATCGAGTCAGGTCAAAAATTAAAACCGGTTTCTTACTTCAGCTGCAGGTAGCTATGCTAGCTCTTTTTATAGCTAGGTTTTAATTGGTCTTAGAACTCAAATCGGTCGGGTTTAAAAACGATTAAAGGTCGACGAGTTTGTTGAAAAACTAGTGAGCGCTGCTGTGAGAAGTTTCTACAGAGATGTACTCCAGACATGCTGAGATGGTGTAGAAACATGAGTGTCTATGGGAGGAAAAGAGAGGATGAGTTGAGGGTCATCATCATAGCAGGATGTGAGAGAGCAGGTATAGAGGGAGAACAGAAAACGAATGAGGACCCAGCCTTGTGGGACACCAGTGGACAGTCTGCAAGGGGCAGATGTGGAGCTTCTCCTTGCCAGCTGATATGAATGTCCAGGTAAGAAGCAAACTGTCACCATGTTGTCGAGGTAACTCCAAGGCTCGTGAGTCTGGTCACTGACCGTGTTGAAGGTGAACGGGGATGAGGACTGATGACAGTTTGGCCGATCTAATCACATGAATCTCAAACGTTTTTCATGTTCTCCAAAAGCTCTTGGATGGAAAAGAGATTAGAAATTCAGACATCTGTATTGTCTTCATGATGACTGGGAAAAACACATGACCTCAAATTAGTCTGAAAATAACCAAAATATCATAAAGCCTCTTACACACATCTATCTTCAACACCTAAATTCATAACTATGATCAAACATCTGGACTGGATCTAGATAGATTTCATTCCTGGGGAGAAAAAAAAACGCTCTCAGGTTTGATTCCATATAATTTAGATTTAGTATAAAGTACGGCCAACATTCCACAACCTCAGAACATCTGAAACGTGTTATGACTCTGAAATACCTATGAAGCTCAACAGAGATATTCATTCGTCTCTGTGAAAGCATCCCCCCTCCCCCCCCCCCCCAAAAAAAAAGAAAAGAAAAAAAAGACAATACAAGTATGTCCAAGTTTTGTTCTAAAGACGAGCTGAAATCTATCTCTGAAATCTAAAGCTCTGGACCGGTGCAAGGTTTTGTAGCTGGGAATATTATGGGAATAATTTGGAAGAGAGGTGATTCTCTCATTTAAGCAAGGAATATCCTGTGTGAAAACACGATGAGTCGTCCCGTTATAGGAAAAAAATATTAACGATGGGTTGGTGCGGTGAAGCGGAATCAACGTTACCTTCCCACAGTAGATTATTTTCTTATAACAGTACATCATCAAGTGTTTTATTCCTTTTTTTATCACAGCAATTTGCCGGTGATGAAATGTTATGCGTTAATTAATTCTTTTTATCCGTTTCAAGTTGGATATAAATGCTGTTGAACGTCCATGAAAGAAATTAGTTCCTGTTCTCACTTACGTTAGAACAGCTATAAACAGTTTCCTAAACAGGACATTGTTCCCTCACCAGTCTCTCTTTTTCTCTCTCTCTGGAACTTAACAAGACACACACAAAAAAATAAAACTCCTCTGTCCTGAAAAAGTCACAGCTTTACCTCTGACTGGTACAAAACACTGACACTGGAGACTCCTTCCATAAATGTTAAATGAGAATAAAAAATCCACATTAGAACGAGCAAGCGCATTAATATAAACCTGCGATTTAAAATAGCGCATTAGTTCACAGTGCATGTCCAGAGTGGTAGAGTTTGTGGTACTTGGGTCTCACCAGTGACTGTGAGACATGTCTGTCCTTCCTTGGAGCCAGAGGGGTAAACGTCAAAGTTGCAGGTGTAACAGCCTTCGTCCCGGTAGCTGACGCGTTTGATGAGAACCTTGCTGGAGTCCTTCAGGTCTGCGCCCAGCTCCACATGGTGCTGCCCGCTCACACTGTCCGGCTGGCCCGGCACATACGAGATGAGCGTCTGGTTCTTCATGTCCAGCCAGCGAACCTGCTTCACCTGGTCTCTATTGCTCTTGACTAGCGAACAGCTCAGGTTGAAGGGCTGATCCACCACCGCCTCGACCTGCCGAGTAGACACCACCTTGCCTGAGAGACACGGCAGTAATCGTACACGTGCACAATTACCCAAGTGCCATGAGATATCAAATACGCATTCCTCCAGTCTTTATTCGGTCACGTACCATTAATGCTGGACACGATGGCCAGGGAGATGCACAGCTGCAAGCATTCTGACAGCGTCGCCTCAAACATCTTCACCTGAGATGATAACGTAGGGATGTTAATAATGTTATTTGTAGATTAGACAGACATTATTTAAATTACACAATTAAAAATATTTTGTGTATGAAAGAAAAGAGATTGAGTATATAGTTTGTAATATAATTTGTTCCCCTGGGACACGTTTTTAATGTGGAATGAAATTTTGTACGAAATGAGACTAAAATTCCCAGTTACAAACAAAGGCTTATTCTTAACTACCCTTAAAAAATCTTTTAAAAGAAGATTATTTCTAAAGCAGGGTAATACTAATCCTAATCTTAATACGAATCCTAATATGAATACTAATCCTAAACTTAGTCCTAATACTAAGAACTAATCCTAATCCTAATACGCATCCTAATCCTAATATGAATACTAATCCTAATACTAATCCTATTCTGAATCCTAATACGAATCCTAAAACGAATCCTAAATCTAATACTAATCCTAATAGAAATACTAGTCCTAATACGAATCCTAAATCTAGTCCTGCCAATAATAAAGTGATCTTAACTCTTCACTCTTAACTGATGTTTTTGCCAAATTTATTCTTTTAATAAAGGAAAAAAAAATCCATATTACTAAAAAACAAATAAATAAATATAAATAAAATATTTTGCAATTAAAATAATACATCGAACTTCACCGACTAATAAAAAAAGCTGACTGTCATATTTTATACTAGAAATAAAGAACATTACACCGATACCGTTCACTGGACACACAAAGTATGTTTTTTAACTCCAGTCTCTCTTTGCTGGTCCACATTTTTACTGAGAAACGTCATTAAACGTTATATAACATATTATATATTATTACTGTCTGTTTGATGATTTTAGTTATGGAGTTATGAAGTTATAAACGCATCATGTGCTTTTATTGCCCTGGTTTTAATTTGATAAGACACACACTCACATTCCAGAGCCCCTGAAATCAGTTGAGCTTCATTTTAAGAGAGGGTCATCACCGCAGAGCTGAAGATCCTGATTTCGGTTGAAATGAAATCTTTAAAATCATACATTTACTTTGTAAATAAAGAAATAAATTAAATATATGAACAGTTGCATGTCCTTCCATTCTTACAAACAACCTATATATATATATGGAATAATACATTGATTCTTTTATCGTTATATTTACAGTAATGTTACACGCCTGGAAAAATTCAAGTTCTCTTCTGTTCTCTGAAGGAACCCCTAAAAGTTCTATGTGAAACACTAGAACAGGATATTTCCTTATAAAAGATTACATAAAGATCCCCTAAAAATGTAAAAATAATAAAATAAATAATAATAATAATAATAATAATTTTTTGAGTATTAAAATTTATGAAAGAGTTTCTATATACTACATACTGTATGTGCAGATTGTTAAGGAGCTGTAGAGATGTTCTTAGGACATTCATTTCATACTTTTGATTATAATATAACGAAATATTGCATCATGTTTCGGATTAAAGGGATTAATTTGTTCATACTAGAGAAATTATTTATTTTCGCTAGGAGGAGAAAATCTAACGGATATTACACTATAATCCCCAAAAGAGACCAATTAATAAATAAAAACATTTATGAATTCATGAACACTCGTGTTTACTGTAAATAAATACGTGACATAACTATGTAAATAACTATGTTTCACAGGAGTTATTGAATTCATCAGTGTATTTATATAAATCCAGCACACTTGAAGTAAAGATTTAGGATAAGAATGTGCTAAATCTATCCATCTAAAGACATAAATATAAATATAAACATAGCTGAGAAGCTTATACGGGTTAAATACCTGAAATTCTTTACATCCAGGATGAAAATCTGCTCAGTGTGGAACTCTCTCACTCCGGAGAAACTCCCTGCAGTTCGGCTCTGTCCCAAACCACACGCAGAGAGCGGTAGGTCACTCCACTTCCACTTGTTTAACTGTATCGTGAGGGTTTGGATGCAGTCCTTTTTGTCCTCCACCCAGAACAAGGCTTTATTTATTCATGGGCTGGAGGAAAACTCGCTGGGAGAGAAATAATCACGTCGTTCACGTTCAAGTTCAAGTGGCAAGAATCATTTCAACCGTATACAACGGTTCCTCCAGGAACATGCTGCTACATAAAACAACACACTAACCGAATGAGACGACAGAACTAAATCAGACCTACACATTTTTACATAAAGTGCACGTGTAAACGTGTGCAAACAGCACAGGATAGTACAGTACTACTAATCCAGGACAGTAGGTGCAGTAAATACACAGTTCTAGTGTGGAAGTGTCTGATATAACAGGTAGTGCAAAAGAATAACAATATCATTTAAAAATGGTATAAATGTAAACATAACATGCTATGGCTTAGTCTTAGGCAGATTAGATTATACTGTATATGGATGTAGCAGTTATTACAGTAGCAGCCAGGTAAAGTGTATAATAGTGACAAGAAATTCAATATGATATTTGTATCATGAAAACTTGTAAGAATTCATATAGGCTATGAGTCAGCTTGGAACAGGATATATTGTAGGTGGGTACAATTAGAGTAAAGGACAGGGTTATGTAAAGGGGTGGGGTTATGATAAGAGGCGGGATTAGAGAGATCCTTCGAAATGGCATGGAGCTGTAAAGGGTATAGGGGAAATGGAAAATAGGGTCCCCCTGCCAAATGATTTGAATAATAATAATAATAATAATAATAATAATAATAATAATAATAACAACAACAACAATAATAGTTTTATATGTTAGCCTGTCAGTAATTTTTACAAATTAAATAAGTTAAATGCAAATGTTAAACTCATCAACCACCTCACTTAGTACTAATAGCAAAATTAAAATAATAGAGCTATATATTGATTTTTGTCCATAGCAAAATATTTAATACACAAATGCTGATTGTATTCTGTTTAAAAACACATATTAAATAATTAACATTCTTATATATAGATTTTTTTTTGTTGCCTTATTTACTTTCTTCCTGGTTTAATTTAATGATAAGGTTTTATTTTATTCCTCTAGAGGTTGGGACCTACTTAGAAATTATTTATTTCTTTCATTTTTGTATGTATAGCTATTTTTATAATAATAATAATAATAATAATAATAATAATAATAATAATAATAATAATAATAGCACACATTTTGGTGTTGCTGAATAAGAAGTAATATTTATGTGCTAATAAATATATAATAATACATCTGGTTTAATATATTATACATAATTATAGATATTTTATTGTTTACATGTTTAGTGCATTATCAGAATAATAATAATTATGTTCCGGTACAGTGCCCTCTAGTGGTGCCAGAAGTTACTTACATATTTGAGGAATATTTAGAATATATATTTAAAAAATATAAATGTAATATCACAATAAAATAAAATATACTGTGAGAGGAGTTGATAATGAATGATGCAGGATTTTATTCATAAACTGTTAAAAAAAACTGATAAAAGGGAAGCAAAAAATGTGAAAGGGCCTCTAGAGTAAATAAAAGAAGGATCCGTACTATAATATCATTTGTTATACAATTTAATTAATCGGCATCTTAAGGATGTTGGTGATTTAGTGGTTAATAATTAGTATATTTATGTAAACAGGGACATGTCTCAGTGGTTTAAAGTAAAAAAATAAAATAAAACCACCACCAGTGATAGAGTAGGATTAGGAACATGGACTTGACATTTTTGAATAATTTATTTTGTATTAGTTATTGTTATTTTGTAGTTTAAAGGTTTAAAATTCCATTTAATTAAAAAACTCTTTGCTTGGGTTATTTTAATTAAATATTAGTCCTTCTATATGCTGTCTCCAAATATTTGGAACAAAGGCGCTTATTTAGCTAACTAGTTAATGTACAAAACTTCTAGTTAACTTAAAGTTAACCCGCGTACACCTTTAGATTCGATGCAAATTTGAAGAACTGATATTTTATTGTTTACTTGGAGTACGGGCAAACAAACAACACAATTTTGCTAAGAAAAAAATACATCTCATGATGTTTGAGTTGTAATGAGTACACTGCAGGTCAAAGTGAAGATGTAAGGAGTAAGAAGTGTTTTTTTTTCCCCTCTCTTTTCTAAATTTCCCTGCGTAAGAGTACAAGTATTCAATTTCAATAATACGTGAGTAAAGTACAAATCTTACAACACAGTAAAATGAATAAATAATTTAACAAAAAATATCCTTAATCAAATATTCAGGTCATTACAGATGACATTGCCCCATGGTGGTGGTAGGAGTTACCGACAGGCTACAGATGCATGTGAATTAAATTGTTGTGGTACGGTGCGTGGTACATCGTTTTCTAGGTTAAATTTGGTCATTTCTTTTCTTTATAACGCCTACACCGTCACCACGCTGTGTGGGTGCAGTGTAATGACTCTTTTTTTATTTCCCCCCTCGTCTATGAATCATGCACAGATGCTTAAATGCTGGGAAATTACCCGCAATGCCTTCAGACAAGTGATTAAACGTCGTTAAGATTCCACTACAACATAGTGCAGTAAAATGCATTACAAAGTACATTACAATGCACGGCCCTTCGCTGACTTATTACTACAGAAGTTCTTACACCAGTATGAACTGGATGAATGAATATCGTCGGCCAGTTTAATGATGGTACTTCTCAGAGAACTGAAGTTACTAGTTACAGAAACATCTTTAGAAACATTCTGACAGTCAAACAAATGTAAGAGCTTAGAATTCTAAGCCTCGGTGTGACAATACTGTCTATTTGATGTATTGCACCTGGAGAAGGTCAAAGCAGATACTGGATCATATTATATCTTAAACAATAACTCGGTGTAAGTTTCTTTCACATTTTTCTGTATTTCTGGTTTATAATGCTTTTTCCTTTCATATTTGCTCTATATTTCTGTTTCATATATGGTTATACTGCTTGCAAGTGTTTTACTGTACTCCAATAGGTCACAATATCATTATATTATCCTTATAATATCCTACATATCCGACTACTCCTTATATTATCCTTATAATATCTTAATACTCCTTTTATTATTCTTATAAAGTTATAATGTTCTGCTTTCCTTCTGTATGTGTGTGCGTGGCAGCATAGGCCTCTGTGTGGGTGTGTTATGTCTGCATGCCTGACGTTGACTGTGTGAGAGTGTGTGCCTCTGTGTGTGTGTGTGTGTGTTTCTCAGCCTGCACTCCTCAGCTCTCTGTATTTCTCTGTAAATAATAAATCATAGTGTTAATCTTAGTGTGAATCCAATTCATCAATATCCGCCTAATACCGTTTATTCGCTTCTGTGTGTCTAGGTGCCCGTCACTTTTCCTTCTCTCCTTTACTGGAGGGGCTGGATTTGGATCTGAACACTCTCTATCAGCTCGCACATCTCACTGCTGACATCACGGTGCTACTTGGCGTTCTTCGCTCCCCCTCTGGACATGCAGGGTTCCCCCCACCTCTCAGATACAGAATCCGCCCCGCGAATGTGTGTATTGACGCCTCTACACAGATAGACCCTCTGCCTGACCCTCCCTCCAGCTTTCAGTCTGAGGATGATGTCACCTTCTCTGATCTGGGCTCCGACCATTCTCCCCTTTTCTCACCTGCCAGTCCCCGAGTACACTCCTCAGTACACCTCGGCTGGCTATCCCACGTCCCCAGGACACACCCCATTTTATCACCCGTTTTCTCCCTACCGCTCCCCTCAGGATTACACTCCCACCTGCCCTGTGAATTCTCAATAAAATTACATGCTGTTCATACTTAGTCTGTGAACCTCAATAAACTTACATGTTAATCATACTTGGTCTCCCTGGTGTTAATTTCATGCAGTTTTTATGCACAACAAACTTTTTGCTTAGATTTAGTGGCATATTAATAACAACTCTTTATTTAGCCAAGAAGGTTGGAAAGATCTAGTATAATCCAGTATAAACACTGGTCTCTTATTGAACCTTGTGCACTTGATGGTTTTTGGTCACACAGTTAGAGGAGGCCCACCTATGTGTGTGTGTGTGTGTGTGTGTGTGTGTGTGTTACCAGTCAGTGTGGGTGGAGAAGGTATTTATGTAATGCAGACATGCTTTTATATTTTTATAACACCTACACTACACTTTCTAAGACAGGTGGTCTGCTATATCCTGTTTACAGGTTAAAAGTCTTCATTTTGTCTGAAATGACCTACAGTCGGTGGGCCATTCCAAGAGCTTCAGCTCGTGCTTCGTGAAGTATTTCATGGTGGATTTTGAAGCATGTTTTGTCCTGTTATAGAAGTCAGTCTCTTTTCAGATTTAGTTACATTACTGACTGTGTCACATTTCCTTCCAGAATTAGCTGGTATTTACTGGAATCCATTCTTCCTTCTACTTGTGCAATGTTTCCTATTCCGCTGGCTGCCACACAACCCCTAAGCATAACCGATCCACCGTTTTAGTCACTGTGGCCAGATACTTCCATTTTTACTTCATCAGTCTATAGGATTTGTTTCCAAAACGCATAGGGCTTTCTTTTTTGCATACCTCCGAGATTGATATTTGTGATGAGATCAGAGGCAGGTTTCATTCTTAAAACTCTTCCATTCAGATCATATTTTGCAACCACAACTGCAAAATATGATCTGAGTAGAAATGTGCACTACCACTCCTGGGTCAGATAAACCTTCGTGCAAGTCTTTATTGGCATTGGAGGATTTGCATATTGGCAGCTTTATCTGAGTTTTATTTGAATTTTTTTGGAGTCTTCCAACTCTTACTTTGACTTCGAAAGTTCTTCTTAACCGCCATTTATTAATGACATTTCAGCTAGAAACATTTTATAGCCTTCCTCTGTTTTGTAGGCTTCAACTACAATAGCTTGATTTTCAGGTCCTCAGTCAGCTGCTTAGAGGAGCCCGGGGTAGTTTGAAGAGTTATGACGACTGGAATTGTTATTGCTAATGACAAGTCTCAACCTGGCTAACAGTTAATCCCAATCAGATAATTAAGGCCTAACAAGCTCAAGTTCCGAGACCTTACAAGCGGAACTTTTGCGACATGCCTCAATTACTGAATTTGCCCAGGGGTGCCCAAATTTTTGCATAAAACTGTACGTTTGTTTTGAACACAACATTTATTTCTTTACACTGTATTAATGCACTTAACTAGCGATCCTTAAATGATTCGATAAAAATTAGGTTTCCAGGCAAGCAAAATATTTGTGCAATCATTCATGACGCTATAATGAGGTGACGTTTTAGCTCACGTGCACAGTGAGAGTGTTTTTTTCCTATGTAATACAGACGTGCTGGGTTAGGGTTAGTGTTAGACCCTAACCCTAACCCTAACCCTATGTTAAAATGAACTATTGCATATTAAAATGAAAACGTTTACAAAACACCTACATTTTCTAAAGCATGCGATCTGCCACAAAAAAAAAAAAGTTTTCATTTGTCAAAAATGATAGAATAAACAATTCATTGTTGTAAATTGACATGGACTTTTTGGATTTTACGTTTCAGTCATAAATCCAGTGTTTATCTTATTCTCTTACAGGCACAATTCTATTTCTTTTGAACACATCAGTGTAGCGTGAGTGCTACAGAAGTACAACTCGCACTAATGTGTGAGTTTCACTTTACAAACTCACTAACATCTAAAAAAAACAAAAACAAAACAAAAGAAGAACACAGAGCCCTTAATTTTCCATTAAACCCTTAAAGAACCCCCGAGGAACCCTTTGTTTCTCAGAGCGCGCGTACTGTATGTAATAACGAGGTAAGATTGTGGTACAAACTCCACATTGTGCTATATTATTTTCTACTTAATGCACCAATCCAGTCAGGGGTTCAGTATTCGGTCAGTTTTCTTCTAGAATCTTCAAGGGTTCTTTAAGGGTTCAATGGATAATTAAGGTTTCCTACTGTAGCTTTGAGAAAAAAAACAAAAAACATTTTTGCACCACACACTTACACATTTACTACATACACTCTTAAAAACAAAACAAAGGAGGGACACCTGAAGAACCCTTAAAGTCTCTAAATTAGGTTAAGTTTAGACAGATAAGATTCATATTTCTTTCACAGTACAGACAGACATCCACAAGTACATACTATTCTAAAGTGTGATTATATTTGCTTTATAAAAACTCATTTGGAAAGTCTTAAAGTATCCAGTATACAGTCATCTTGTAGATACAACATATATAAAAGAGAAAAAAGAGGGCTGTGTTTGCATTGCCCAGCAGACATGCAAGTACGACAATTTCCTGACAACTGCAAAAGACGAACTAGACCCTTAAAATAACCACCTCCAAAACCACAGACGCACACGTTTCTGTTTCAGGTCGGGTCTTGCATGCAAAGCTTAGGAGATGTTATGAACATTTAAGTGTCATAAAGACCTGTAAAGAAAGATGATTGAATTTCATGATTTCGTTTGCTTCTGGTCACCTGTGACCTTTTTTCCGCATGTCCTCGGGTTTCCTTCACGCCTGTAATACGTGTTGCTGTAAATGGGTTCCTCTGCAAAATAAATAAATGAATAAATTAAAAAAATTATGATAAAACAGCAAAATCATACATTAGGGTTAAAATGAACACCAGCTGAAGGTGTAAGGGTAAACAAATTATTATCCTCACCCCGAGTCTGACGTTTCCTTCTGCATTTTAAAACGACGACTATCACACCGCCAAGCAGAAGCAAACCTCCGAGTGATGAAATCATAATCACAATCTGCAGCTTATTAAGAGCCGGAGGAACTGAAATGTAAGAAAATGAGAAATGATTCATGACAATTATAGACTTTTTACTTTGGAACAAATAACAAAGCTACTGCTCATGTCGTTAAAGCATTTCTAAAGCATTTCTTGTGGTGCAATTTTGCTCCCAAACAGGGAACAAATAAGATATACAGTGGCTAGAAAATAAACACACTCCCTTTTAAAATGTTTACATTTTGTTTGCAGTTACAACCCCAGTTGTGAAAAAGTTTGGGACAGTATGGGAAATGGAAATAAAAAACAAAGAGGAGTGATGTGGAAATGTACTTTGACTTGTATTTAAACAGAACACGTATAAAGACGAGGTATTTGATGTTTTATCTAATCAACTTCATAGTTTTCTGAAGATAAACGATTATTTTGACATTGATTCATGCAAACACGTTCCAAATAAGTTGGGACAGGGGCAGTTTAGGACTAATAGCGATGTGAGAAGTTGAAATAAGAAGGTGATGTGAAACAAGTGAGGCGATTGTCTAATCATACTATATAAGGAGCCTCCAAAAAACACCTAGTCCTTCAAGAGCGAGGTGGGTCGAGGCTTGCTGATCTGCCAACAGACGCGTCAGAGAATAATCCAAAACTTTGAGAAGAACATTCCCCAAAGAGAAATCAGTAGGATTTTCAGCATTTCACCTTCTACAGCGCACAATATAATTAAAAGATTAGAGAAATCCGGTCAAATCTCGGCACGTAAAGGGCGAGGCCGAAAACCACTTCTGAATGCGTGTGATCTCCGATCCCTCAGACGTCACTGTCTTAAAAACCCTCATGAGTCTGTAATGGAGATCCTGACATGGGCTCGGGAATACTTCGGTAAAGCTTTGTCATTTGACACCATTCACCACTGCATCCACAGATGCAAGTTAAGGCTTTACTATGTCCAAAACCTCTGCCCACAACTTTTTTGTGTTGCAGTCATCAGATTTGAAATGAGTGTATATTTTCAAAAAAAATAAATTAAATTCACAAAGTAAAACATCAAATAATGTGTTAATAATGTGTTTTCAATATGGTACAGGGTGAACTGAATTTTCAAACGACTTTCAAACGATCTTTTTCAAACTATGTTTTTTTTTGTTTGTTTTTTTTTTTTGCATTTTCAATACTGTCCCAACTTTTTCAGAATTGGGGTTGTACCGGTCTTTGTGGGTGGCTCTCCACCTGGATTTTGGAGATCTCTTTTCAGAACTGTTCAAGCTGGGATAGGTTATTTAGTTTTTACTGATCAACCTTTCCTTGGATTTTTGATTGGATTTAGGTCAGGGATTTGACTAGCCCACTCCAGAACATCCACCTTGTTCCTAGCTAGCCACTCCATGGTGTCTTTGGCTCATTGTCCTGTTGGATTATGATTTTCCAACTCAGATTCATATGTTCTGCAGATTTCATCAGGTTCTTCCCCAGAATCTCCTTGCATTCTGCTCCATCCATCCTTCCCTCAATCTTGTCAGGTTCCCAAGTCCATGCAGATGAGTAATATCCCCACAACATTATGTTGCCACCACTATGCTCGACAGTTGGGATGGTGGTAGTTTTATGATGGACCATGTTGGCATTCATCTGACCACAAAACCTTCTGCCACTCTCACACGGCACTGTGTGTGCAGAGCTTGCGTGTTCTACTCCCGCTTCGGAGGTTTCTTCTGGGTACTCCAGTTTCCTCCCCCAGTCTAAAGACACACTATGAAGGCTGTCTGGCATTTCCAGATTGTCCGTAGTGTGTAAATGTGTGCGTGATTGTGCCCTGTAATGGGTTGGCACCCCGTCCAGGGTGTCCCAAATCCCCTGGGACAGTCTCCAGTCTCCCTGTGACCCTGTGTAGGATAAGCGGTACAGAAAATGGATGGATGGATGGATGGATACGTTGAGTTAAATGCAAGCTCCTGATCTTGGAGTTGGTGTGTATCCATCTCACTCCATCGCTCTTTCTGCTGCAATCCAATCATTTTGCCTTATTGAAATTGTTCGTCTTAAACGTTAATCACGATACCAGATAACTTTTTACCAGTCATAAAAATCAGTCCTGTGGAGTATGGTTCTTTGCTAGTGTTTTAAATAATGTTTACCATCAACCACTTTTGTGCTAGGAACAGCAACACCACTTCCTGTACTTATGAATATTCATTTGAAGCACTCTACAATACATGTATACATTATTGCAGCTACTGAATCAAAGCTGTTACCTGATGTAGTGGATGTAGAGTTGTAAGTAGGGCTCTGTTCTGTAGTTTCTGTAATGTAAGTGAAATAAATGATAAGTAAAACAGTGCATGACCTAAATGATGTGATATGGTGTAGTGGCCACTGGCAAGAACAGTCAAATCGGTTGGTTTTCCTAGAGTTACGTGAGTGGAATAGCAAACACAGGCTTTAAAGTCCCAGAATGCAAAGCAGATGTACCACGCCGAGTCATGGCAGAGGATCGATTCGGTTACTTAGCAATCTATGAGATGACAAATGCGATGGCGTTGATGCTGGTATTAACATTAAGCTGATCTGTTTGAGCTGGACACACTAAAGGACTAATGCACCATTGCATCTTTCTCTTTAAGTAGAGATGAAGCACAGGTCAAGTCTGCATCACTGCCCCACTATCAGCAGGTAGACAATGGCAGGTAGACACCATTGTGGGTCATGTAGGAAAGCATTAACCAAATTAACCAAAGTTGCTGAAAGAAATTTAAATTTACAAACGTCAACTCCGAATTTTGTTTCTGACAGAATTTGTAATCTGACAGAAAATAAAGATTTGGGGTGGCTGTGGATCAGGTGGTAGAGTGGGCTGTCCACTAATCGTAGGGTTGGTGGTTCGATTCCCAGCTCACGTGACTCCACATGACTCCACATGCCGAAGTGTCTTGTATGGCAGCTCTGCTACCATTGGTGTGTGTGTGTGTGTGTGTGTGTGTGAATGGGTGAATGAGACACAGTGTAAAGCGCTTTGTCGAACCGCTAAGGTTAAAAAAGCGCTATATAAGTGAAGACCATTCACTTGTAAGATTTGACTGCACTAATGCAAGAAATATCTGTATAGTGAATCAGAAGCAGTTTAGCGAAGGATGTCAGGGGGATTTTATACATCTGAGTCACAGATAAAGAACCCATCTTTTAGCACATAAGACTTTCTTTCAACACTTAAAGAACATTTCTGAATATTGAATGAATGAAAGTAAGCGGTAAAACGGTAAAACTTGCCTGAGTACAGAGTAAGTGAGAGGATGTGTGTTTCAATTTTGTTGTCTTTGAATATGATCTTGCAAGTGTAGTTGCCAGTGTCTTCCTGTTTGACATCTCTGATTACGACTGACCCATTCTGCATGAACTGATGTCTGTGTCCCTGCTGAAGTATTACTGTGTTGTTGGGATTGTCCAGGCTAATGATGGCCAGCAGTTTATTCATCTGTTTCCATTCGACTGATCTGCCAGACTCTAGGTTCGGCAGATGGAAGATGAACGTCTCGCCCTCCTGCACAGACCTCTCGGTGACAGTCACACCTTTTAGAATAAATCAGCATAGCTTTTATTGAGTATTTAGTCCTGTAGAGACATGATTTCATGATTTAGACTGGGGTCCAGGGGATGAACAGTATCAATATGTCAAGGACTTTTCATGTAACCAATCAGTTTAAGTTGCATTGTTGGGCTGTCCAATCTTTATGTTGTAATTCTTAAAACTTCATTTTAAGCTCGGTCTGGATTGCCCAGGCTGGGTCTGCCCTCATTCTCTGCTTTACTAATGATATCACTTTCATTATTCAATTATCTCTTCAATTATCCACCCCTTTCCTTTCTTTATCTGTTCCACTGTTTGACTCCTCTGCTGTCCAATGTTTTTCCTTAAATAACCAATCTTAAATAAAATAATGATAATGAGTCTTTATTGGTCACATGTACATTACAACACAGTGAAATTCTTTTCTTCACATAAACCCTGCATGTTAGGAAGTTGGGGTCAGAGCGCAGGGTCAGCCATGTTACGGCGCCCCTGGAGCAGAGAGGGGTAAGGGCCTTGCTCGAGGGACCAACAGTGGCAGTTTGGCAGTGCTGGGGCTTGACCCCCGACCTTCTGATCAGTAACCCAGAGCCTTAACAAGCCACCACTGCCCCCATACTTGCATCCAGTCGTACAACTGAAAAGCAGAACTCTACGCTGCAACCCAGATGAGTAATAGTGTTGTCACTACATGTGAATAGTTTCAGCACATGACTACAAAGATCAACTTTTTCATTTCTTTCAGTACTAAAACATGCATTCATGAAAACTATCCGTTTTACTCAGAGAAATCTACTCGGATCTCTGATGAATGATGATTCGCACCTGAATGCGGACTTTAACAAAGTAATGTATTACTGTGAAACAGCTCATCACAATCGAGTTTAAAAGAAGCATTTTAACCTCTATACACATGAAACGTCACCAGGCTCACCTGTGATAGGACGGAAAAGGCTAAAGATGATGACGATGACTGTGTATTTATGAATCTTCATCTCAGAGTAGATCCATTTAAACCTTCACCACCACTGTGATTCGGCCCTTCGCTTCCTCTTGTGTGCTCATTCTCTTCATGCATTAACTTCTTACACTACAGTAGACAGAGAAAAACCTGCTCTTGTTCTGAGACCATGAGGCTGTCTTGCGGTGCTGTGGTCTTGTCATACATATTTATGTGTGAAATCTTCAGGCTGTGGGTGTGACAATAAAAAGGTGCTGAAGGAGCTGAACAGCAGACGTGTTCTGCCTCCAACTGGATAAATAGAGACACTGCACACACACTCATTCATTCGTGAAAAAGATATCATCTTGTCTAGTGCAATAACCGTCATGACGTCGTACTTTCCTTGTTCTTTTGACGTAGTCTTAAATTCTGTAGTAGGCTGAACTTGACACTTTTACAGCAAAGGGTGTAGAGCTCATCGAAAGAAGACTGGGTTTATCTAGACACATGCTGATCTCTTGATGAAAAGACTGAATGCACATATGAACCCTGGAATGAAATTATGTCCAAGATGAAGGCCTCGATTTGGTCAGAAGAAGCCTCAAGAAGGTCTCACCTTGGATTAGAGCGGCCTTGTTGTAGGACTCTAGCTTGACTGGAGAGGCCTCTGCACAGGCCTTGGTCATGGCTGCAGAAGCATAGGCCTCACGTTGGACTTGCAGGGCCTTGTTGAATTCTTCAAGGGTGAAAGGAGGAGTGGTTGTTGAGGATCTCGTGCTGGACAGGAGAGGCTCCACCAGGCTTGGTCATGGGTGGAACCTCTGTCCACACACTGGCTGTTTGGGCTTGTTCATCCAGGTAAATTTCCTCTCTGGTCAGTAGGAACACACTTTTCCGGAGGCTTCCAAACTCCACTGCATTACTTGGGCCTGGATGTCTTTGTGCGGCCAATTTTTCTGCCGATTCGCACTTTTAAAAATGTGGTACGCCTTGATCAATAAACCTCTCATCAGGCTTAGGATTCTCCATGTAATTTAAGAATTCCCACTGCATTATCAGTCCCTTTGGGGAAAGCTCAATGCCATTGTATTCATGTGGCGCACTCTAGAGAATCGAGATGGGAAAACGCACCAGGGATATGGGGCTTACTCGATTTTTGTTCCGCACCACAAAAACAAAAAGGGTTGTTTCTTCTTCAGTCTGAATTTTCTCTCACTGATTTCTTGAAGCTTAAACACAAAAAGTGCTTGTGTTTAAAGGCAGTGGTTTAAACACCATTGAGATTCCCCATCTTGAACATGTCTACACATGAAAAATCTGGCAACACTGGACATGCAGGTTTAACTGAATCTAAATGGGGAGCCAAGAAAATCGTCTTAAGCATGTGTAAGGTAAATTTGAATATACCAAAATTTCCCCAAATAAATACCATTGTACAATTCTAAATAAAACAACGCTTTACTGGTGCTGTTGTAGAATCACTTGGCTGTCCAAACAATCCCTCACTGTATTCAAATGCAGACTGAAGACACATTTGTAAACACCATTAGCCTGTGTTCTGATCCCGGACTTTGATAGTGACTACCTTTTTACAGCTTATAAAAAACCCGACGATATACATTTGCACTAACACATCTTCCAGTTTTTTTTCTGCTTTTTATTATTAGTCGTATATTTGTTCTCTGCCCTAGACTAGCTCTTAGTAAACTTGGATAAACACTTATTTTTAAAATGGTCATTTTATTTCAAGGCTAAAAGCCGTATGGCACACAGTGTCTACAACCCAGTGTCCATCAGTGTAAGGTTTCGATTTTCAGCGTTGCCATGGGATGCTGGGTTGTCTTTCAAAGTCTCTTATTTTCATCACAAGACGTGAAAGTGTAAGTGACACTCAAATCACAGTAGTCAAATTTTAAAAGTTAAAAAAGTAAAGTACATGAAATTTCCCATTCAAATCTGTCAGCTGAAAAATAAAGGGGGGGGGGCAGGTGTCACTCTAGAATGCTGTAATCTTGGCTTTCAATGCGTACAAGGCGTACACTTGCCTTGTTTTCTGTGTTTCAGTGTACTTCCTGGTCTTGAACTTTGTATTTTATTTTTATTACATAGATTATATATAGATTTCCACAATAAAACACACGGCAAGCACAGGTACTTGTGCTTACCGGCACCTTCTTTGGCTGCATGTTACATGGGTGGTCGTTGTGGTCTAGGGTTGGGGTTAGGGTTAGCTTTCTAAATAAATAATTGCAACAAAATAAATTGTTAATCTTTTAAATAATAAATAATTTTTTATTACTAATCATTCTTCTTATTGTTATTAGTAGCAGCAGCAGTAGTTGTGCCTGTCATTTCCTTAGTGTACCTTTTAGCTCTTCTTAGTGAACATTAACTTCTAACTTTTAGAATAAAAGAATTTTATTTTCAAAGAATTGATTTTCAATTAATTAAAAGCTTTGCAACACACAATATCTACAACCCATATTCAGTGCTGACCTCTGGATGATTGGTCTCTTTCATGATTCAATCTTTCCTGGTTTCTTATTCCGATCATTTTAACCTAGCTCGTATTTATGTGGAACCCAGTTGAGCGCTAATGATGAATACATTTACGATTCAGTAATAGCTCATTTATTTGTCAGGCTACAAGTGACACAATGTACACAAGGAGTAAAAATTGAATTGTCTTTTAAATCACAGTAGTCACATTTGAAAAAATAAACTACCTTTATACACGTATACATTTCCATTTAACTATGCATACTCATATATAGCTGCAAACTAACAAAGGGTGAATCACTCTAGAATGATATAATATTGGCTTTCAAAGCATCATGGATAACTCAGATATTTGTAAAGCGATCTTATTTATTTATTTGTCTATTCTAGATTTAAATTTTTTCCCATAAAGTAAGTAAAAACCAGCCACCAAACATTTACTCTTAAGTATACAAAGGTGTTAAACATTCAGGAGAAAACTGGAACTAAACGTTAACACCTGCATCAATTTTCAGTGAGCCAACATTTCTATTTCATTGTTATATTAGAATTTAAGCTCAAACACACTATATAATTTCTAGGTCTGAATGAATTCTTGAAGAATGCTTCTTGATGGAGATATTCTTCTTATTCCAGTTGTAGAACATCATCTGTTTAGGGAAAGGAAATATATACAGTTTTTCACATATTCAAATTGAAGGAGAAAGTGAACGTGATACTTCTATTGTTAAGTCTTTAATGCTGGACTGAAAGTTCTAGCAACTATCACGCTTTATGACATTAATATTAAAACTTACACGATCCTGGTTAATGTTCTGGATGTTTATTGCTCACCTTCAGTAATAATAGCAGAGGAAATTAAGCTTCTCGTTGCAGTCTCTGTTCTCCCAGACGTACGTGTTGAAGTTGTACGCACCACAGCGATAGGGGTGGACTGGGCATGAAGGCAGTGATACCAGGCTCCTCAGCGGCATCCTGTTCACCCAGAACCATTTTCCATCGAGGAAACGCAGACCTGTCCACACACTGGCTGTTTGAGATTGTTGAGTCTCTATTTTAAGCAGGTCTAGCAGTGTTCCCGAATCCACAAAGGTCAAGTCAGCGTAGTGCGTCCTGCAGTACTTGAGAGCCTCATTCCATGTTTTTTTCTCCTTCACCAACATGAACCTCCTATAACAAATGGAAGGTAATTTTGTCTGACAGTCACCATCGTACCAGCCAGATAGACTCATTAAAGTACAACTCTCTTGCCCACCCCAATTATTAGGCTCTCTAGGGTACCAGTTTGTGAAATTTGACTGTTCTCCACCAGACCACTGCCAGATGTTTTCATGTGGTTCAGTTCTGTTCAGCCCAATCCAAGTTTTAGAAGTGTTTTGCCCTATAACCTTCACAGCTCTCTGGTTTTCCTCTTCAGTAGTGATGGTAGCCAAATCCCTATAGTGCTGCCTGCAATAGTTCTGAGCTGTAGTCCAGTCCATCGACTGAGCAACGAAACTGTATTCTCTTATCAGACTCACAGCCATCCCATAAAGTACCAACAGGAGACACATAAAGAAGAGAGATTTCATCTTTGCTGTGATGCGTCTAAGCTCTGTAAACCTTTGCTCACATCTCAGCCAGCTCAGCTCAAGTTTCAGACTAAGAAATGATTTAAAGCACATGCAAATCAGCATTAGCACAGCATGGTCATCAGTTCACCAAAACCGGCAGTGTAAGCATACACTGCAAAATATAGCATGAATGTTTTGGATGAATTTGTAGTGTTTCTCGCTATGAACATGCCACACTTAAATATGCTTATTTTTATTTTAAATAGGCATTCTGTACTCTGCCAGTGTCTGGCGTAAAAGCCACTGTGATTAACAGGACAACATGTTGCTAATAAAGGCTAATAAAACTTTTATAATAATAACCTGACCTGTAGTCCTATCTCCACCCGTTACCACCCCCAAACACCGCATTAGTTCGTCTATGTATACCCTTCTGTTCCGTTTTCCCTTATATACTCTTATTGTGCTTTTGAATGTTCTTTAAAGCAAAAATGCTTCCTGGTTAAGTGCTGCATTAACAGTGCTTAATATATATGTCATTTTCTTCCCATGTTTCAGTTCTAATAATTTGTGAGTTTGAAACAAATATTAGAAGGTCCTGAACTCTCATTATGCTGGTTGGCTTGGTTCAACATTATAGTTAAGAATTGTCTGATTTGGATGGTTTCTGGTTTCGAATTAGGTAGAGCTAACACAAATAAAACAACACAATTGCTTCATTTATTTCAAATATATTAAACACAGGTCACTTTCTAAATAAGTTAGTGTTATAATCAGTATATTTTATCATATTATCAAGCTTCCGTCAGCAAGTGCTAATTTGCATAATCGACGCCCTCAGCGTGTGTTTTTTATGGTTTATGTTCATTATCCTGTTTGATGTAATATGTCCATTTAGTGCTTTCTGTTCATGTAGATTGCATTATGTGTATTTGTGTTGCATTGTGTTGTTCACGCATTGTGCGTTTTCCATTATGTTTCTATAACAGCAGGACAAAGCGTTTAATTTCTAGCTTAATAAACACTTAGGATTATAAATTACAATGATATTTATGACAAATAACAATGATAATAATGATTAGTGGGTTGTCTCAGCCAAATTATACTTGTACTACACTACAATTTACATGACAATTTTTTTTTAATCACTTGATATGTGTTTTGAAAAATGATGTGTCTGCAATATATATATATATATATATATATAATTTTTTATCATATTGGTCACTGTTTAATGGTCAGTTTACAATTACTAAAGCAGTTAATTTTTAGTCTAGTTTTAACAAGAAAACAACAACACACACACAATTTGAAATATGAATATTTAATGTTTTGAAAGTTGTATGCAGTACAGCAATAAAAATATAACATAAAACAAAACAATACAATACAAGTACAATAACCATTTTTTATGCTTTTTTGCAGATTTTGCAACTGGCAAAATTGCTATCGCAGTGATGTTTGCTGATAAATTAGGCCTTTTAGCTGTACTCATGCACATGAACCGAACAGGGTATTGGCTGAATGTGTGTTGTGACGACATCACATGATGCATCTTGGTCCAAATCTGTGGAAAATCAGTGGAAATGTTGAAAAATTATATTGAATATTGCGGAGTTTCCTTGAAACAAAATCCTGGTGGGACTGATATAGTAAATAGTAAATAGTTCTGTGAATAGTAGTAGTATTAAATCTGTATATATATATATATATATATATATATATATATATATATATATATATATATATATATATATATATATATATTTTACATCTATATTAGTTGAATAAAAATGAGGAAAAAAGTACAAGTGATTCACTAAAGCTAGCACAAACATGCTTGTATTATTTTGTAAATCACTCAGTAATGTAGTTGTCCAGTTTAGTTAACAGCTTTGTTGCTATGTTCACTGCCTCTTGTGCAGCTTCATTTTTGAATTGTTCGTTCGGAATGTGGGGTGACGGGTGGTGGTTTGGGTACTGAGTTCTCTTAGCATCAACACCCAGTGCCCTCAGCTGATTCACAACATGGGGCAGATCACTAAGGTAGGTAGCATACTGTGATATCTTCTGGGCAAGGCCTATGATGGTGGATGAAGTCCCAGGATGCTGTCCGTTCCTTCTGAACTCTGTGGCTATTAGAGCTTTTTCCACTGCCTGATGCACTTTAAATAGACACCATTCCGGGTTCGCGTTATATCCAGTGTCGCTCTGGGCAGCAAGTAGATCACACTGTGCTTGTCTGTACCATCGCTTAGCTTCCTCTCTGTTTGGTCTTGGTGTTTCTCTGAAGTGTGACCAAAAATTATATTGCCGTCTGAAATTGTTCTGATAGAATCGTTCCCGCCCCCTTCTGTGCCTCCCAGCCTCGTAGTTCCATCTATCATAGAAATCTCTGAAGCCGCCCCAATGTGTCGTGTTTGGTTGTGTTGATGTGTTGTGTTTGGTCTTTCCTTGCTGTAGCTCTTCAAGTCTGTTCTTCAAATATTTAAATGCTTCACTGGCGAGCTTTGTGTTGTCCGGGTTCTTGTCTGGATGCCACCTTAAGTACAGGCGTTTAATGGCCTTTGATTTGTCCTCATCTGACATCTTCCAGATCTGTTCCAAGCTCTGGTCAATCTCTGTTTTAACCTCCTCCAAAGTCTGTGGTAAGGGCCTCTTTGGGGATGGTACAGACCAAGAAGGTTCAGACTGTGAAGGTTCGGACTGTGATGGTGCAGACCGTGAAGGTTCAGACTGTGAAGGTACATTCAAAATGTCAATGTCTGTGCAGGTAATACTTCCAACTGGAGCTGATACTTTTTCTCTCTTAAACTGATAAAGATCAAGGGAGCTAACTTCAATGATCTTTTCATTTCCTATCTGTATTCGATATCTTGAAGGATTTCGCCTGGTCTGTCCTGGATGAGGAACATCCAAACACTCCACAATGATGGCAAAAACATATTCATTTTCTGATTCATCCTTACTAAAACCAACATACTCCCCTTTCTCAAAACTGTTGAGGGGGTCCATATCAAGGGAATCATGCCATTCTTCTGGTATGGGAGTTCCAGGGCTTGGACGGAAACCAAGCCCCTTTTCATCGCTCACAGTGTTACGGACTCCGTGTTGTTCCAAGGCGCTTTCAACATCCTCCATGTTTTCACATAATAAAAGATGTCCGAGTACTGGTAGGCTTAATGAATTTAAGATGTTTTCCAGAAGAGCATTGATTTCTTTGGTAAGATACATATTGACCTCATTCACCACTTTGTGAGCCATGTTATCATTGTGTTTCAAATAGAAAACACACTCATCTTCCTGCTTTTTCACATAAACCTGGGTTTCAGTCTCAGTACCTTCTAGTGGCTGGTGATTTAACAAAAGCTCAGTGTGTAAAGCCTTGCAACAGACAATTTGAAGTTTACCAAATGTGCTTTCACACATGTCTGCAGCTTCAGTCTGTGAAATGGTGCCCTTGCTTTGTTCTCGGATCAGACACATGAGACCATGACGGAACTCACGAGAGGACAGACGTTTTTGAAACCAGCCACTAAATTCACACAACTTCCCGTAATCGCAGAGTTCCACATGTGCATCAACCAGGTTCACAGAAATGACGCGAGAGAGCAGTTTAGGACGAATTTGCTCATGAAGCAACTGCAACAGCTTCTGATGTGCATAGGGATCATCTTCAAGGTGGCACTGATTTAGTTTCACAAGCAGCTTTAGTTTTGCTTTCAGCGAATCCTCCAGTCTGTTGGCCTGAAAGAAAGTGTCATTGAAAAACAATGTGCTGGACTCATAGAGTTTTCCATCTGTTGATGGGAGGTATAGCGTGTTCTTTTCAAATTGAGTTACTTTCCCCTCCTCTTTTATCAGACAGAAAAGCTGCTGCACAACACGCTGAACAGTTATCAGCTGGTTAGGTTGAAGTGTCGTCTTATCACAGCATTCTGTATAGATTTCCTCAAGCACAGAACATAATTGTGTGACAGTAGGTTTTTCTTCAACACCAATCTTCTTGAAGAATTCTGCAAACACTGCATGTTTTGCTTGTATGGGGTAGAGGTATGGCCTAAACTCATTAGCGTTAGGCATTGTCAGGACTACTTGACTAGCTTTCACAAGATTTCTGTCATTTTCAACAAGAACAAGAGGGACGTCAGCCAATAAAGACCCATTAAAAGGCACAGATTGTAGGTAGGCATATGAGTTCTTGAACACTGTAGCTCTCGTCTCTATCAATTTTTCTGTTCTGCACTGAGATCTACAGATATTTTTTAGGTTCTGCATGATCTGCTCTGAGGGTGGTTTGTCCAAGGCTCCAGCCTTCCTTAGGGTCTCTAACGCTTTTGTACTGAACTCACTTGAGGGCAGAATTGGCATGGCAGTCCATATGAGACATTGATGATTAGGCTGCTTTCCAAGCAGTGATCCTTTGATGGCAACCACATCCCTTCCATGGGCAAATGCTTTGTGATAATTACAAAGTTCTTGCTCAATCTGCCCAGCCAGTATAAATTTTATGGTTGCGATTCTTTGCATTAATGTTGATTTTTTCTCGGCACCCAATTGAAGCGCTGTCATAAGCAATGTTGCAGATCTATCTTTAAGAACCTCCAGTTTAGTGTTACCTCTAGCATCTGATTCAATTTGTTGAGCAAATTGAATGACCTCTTCTTCAGATACTTTATGCTTCAGTCCTAGGCTCTTTAGGAGGGATTTTGCTCTTGTATTATTTTCGAATAGTTCCCAAAAAGTCTTTGGAACAAATCTGTCCTTTGGAATCATCACTTTATACACACTTACAGCATCATCAAAGAAGTACGAGGCCACCTGAAGACTGCCATAGATGTCCTGAATAAATCTGACATCTCTCAAGGCTGAGGCAATGCTGCCTTGATAGTTTCCATAGTCCTTCCTCTGGCTCAGTTCCACTAGCAGCCTTATTAAATCAAGAAGCTGGGTCTGTTTAAGCTTGTGTACAGAAGGAATCATGAACTTTACACAGTACTCCAAATCATTCAAAATCTTAATGTTCAGACATTTTGATAGGCTTTCATTTACATGGTCGTACTTCAGAAAAATGCAGTTGCTGTCATCAAACATGTACAGGCTTGGAAATGTTCTTTGGAACTCAGATTTCAGGATGACTACATCGCTGTGAAAATCGATTCTTTGCCGCTTTCCACATATTGTCTGAAACAAAGGCAAAGACTTGAACATTCTCTCATACTCATTTGGGTTTTTAGCACGGGTCATACCAGATTGTAGGAAGCGTTGAAGGTCATCACTTTCATCAGAGGAAAGCACCTCAAACTGTGAATTAGGAATTGTGTCCAACACCTTCAGAACTGCACTGCTGTCCTTGGTATTTAACAGTTCTGGTTGTACATATTTGTAGAAAAATGAACCAAGCTGTAGGAAAAACGTACGGTCTAATGTCAAGCATCCGAGTTTAATCAGAAAGGCAGAAATGTGTTCTTCTGGATCATCAACAATACTATGTAGATTTCCAATTTTTTGCAGAAAGCATGTTTGCTTTTGTCCTGGATGAATGACGGGCACGATGGGACTGCCAGAGAAGTGTTTCTTTATTTCATCAAAGACCTGATTTTCCTCTCCATCTTGGAAATGCGTTTTTTTGATCATTTCATCATCAAAAAAACTCCACAGTTCCTTCAACCATTCTTTTGTTTCTTTTCCTACTGTATAAAGCCCATTTGATTCATTAAGCAGTGAGTGTTGAAGCTGTTGTTGAAGAACTGGCTTGATGAACTTTGTCGCTACTGGGATTGTTAATTTCTCAATATATCTTCCCTTTTGCAGAATTGTGCCGTGCCAAGAATTAACCCGATAATCTGCAAATTCTGACTTGTGTTCTTTAAAAATGTGAGCAAATCTTGAGATTATCTTTGGAGAATCAGAGTTGAACTTCCACAACATCTCATCTTGGGTGAGGAGGAGAGGTAACCCATTAAGATCGGTTGAGATAGACTTCTTATCAACATTTGGGGCAACAGACTCAAATGCTCTATCGTTGCTTAGGCAAAATTTCAAGAGCTTGGAACAACTTTCTGCATTTTTAATCAAAGTCTGCTTGATGGGTAATGGTAAATCTTTAGTAGTTTGTGCGGAATCATTCACTCTTTTCTTCTTCAAATAACTGATCACTGATAAAGGACTGACTTCAGCCACATCCACACCTGCAGTCCTAAAACTCACCCTAACGCTTTCAGTTCTCCATGTAGATGGTACCAGGTTCATTCCAGTGTGCTCTAAATCTTGGAGAATGTTGTTGTGTCGGTCTCTTGTGAAATGAGGTGAATCTGTTGAATCTGGCTTTGAAACACTTGACCAGTTAAATGTGTACTTTGTTTCAGAGTGATGCAAAGAGTTAACAAGAACACTTCTTAGAGTTGGTATCACGGGAAGGTTTCGTTGATGGATTGACCTGTAGACTTCATTGATCATTTCATGCCAAACTTGGGCAACGTCTTTTGACACAAAGGGAAAGTAGCGCAAGCAAAAGTTCAGATGTGATTCGAGATGTAGTAACTTTTTGGGTTCACCCTTTTTAGAGCTTCTACACATATGTGTTAGGAGGTCAGCATACAGAGGTGCAATGATCTTCAGTTGCAGTAATTGATTCCATTTGGTCTTTAAACTCTCACCATCTTCTTTCCACAGATCCCTTCTGGAATAATCCACTTCAAAGTTTCCATTCACATGGACAGGAAGACCAGTTCCTCCTGGCAATGGTAGAGAACAAAAAGCCCTTCCATGAAATTCAATGTCTTTAGGTTTTGTGCCTATACAAGCTGCCAGGCCTGCCTGAGGAACTTTGACATGGGATTTACCTTCTTCTTGGTTTTGCAGAAAGGATCCATATTGCTCTGCGTTAATCCAAAGGCTTTGTTTTTTCCCCGATGTGATCTGAACTTTATAGATAGCTTTGTGTGGATTTACCATCCCAGATTTGAGGGAATTGCAAACATGGTTATGAAAACCTTCTTTTTGCTCCATGGTGTCCTCAGTGATTTTTTTCTCAATTACGAAATGATTGACTTCACTTCCATCCTTGTTGATTTCATGAAATTGTATTTTTGTGATGTACTTTAAGAATAGAATCAGTACCTCCGAATCCATTTTTAAAGCAGTAAAAAGATCCATCATTTCAATATCTTTAACTGCATGTATAGATATTTCTGATTGCTCTGCCATTTTTTCTGTCCTGAGTGGAAGTCTGAACATGGTTCCAGAGTTAAGAGGAAATTTTTCAGGAAGAAAGGTTTGGTAAACATCCTGGAAAGATTCTTTCAAAATGTCATCCATTAAATACATGCAGCCTGGTGACTCCTTTGTTCCAGCTTCCACATATTTCCGGTTTGGATCAGATATGCAGAGATATTCATCACCAGTTAATATGGATGGGCAGTCAGTCAGCTGGTAAACAGAATTAAAACCTAGACCATATTTCCCAGTTTTACCCAAAGTGCCACGTTTTCCTCCTTCTCCTAATTGCTGAATACCTATCAGGTCTTCATTTGAGAATTTCTTGTTGTTGTACACACAAAGTGCTGGACCTTGAAGCAACTCCCATTTTTCCCCGAATGTTTTCTTAGTTCCATGCTTTCGTTTGTCCCATACAAAATGGATTTCTGTTGCCTCTGCATCATCAGCATTCTGAATGAGTTCTTTCAGGATATCGTTCTTGGTTGGATAGGCTTCGATTATGTTTTTGATCCGAACTGTTATTTTCTCGTGTTGTCCGAACTCCTTAGCGAAGGGTGAAAACTCCATTTGATGATTCTTTAGTGTATGGTGTTTTGTTGTTACTACACCAAAATAGCTCGCAACATCTCGAGGTATCAGTTTATGGCAGAGAATTACCCCAGCTTCCACTGGCATCCAAGGAGTGTCATTAAATTTCAGCCTGCTTGAATTTGTCAACACACCTCTTTCATCAGGCATTAGACAGTCTTTAACAGTTTCATCTACAGCCTCATACAGCCCTTTTATAAGTATGTCAAGACAGACATGAAGATCTCTTTTTGAGAGTGGCTTTGAAAAAGTTCTCATTTTCTCAAGCACAGCAACAAATTGCTTTGCTGTAAACTGTGTTTTGATGCCAACACAGTTCCAGAGCTTCTCAAATTTGGACAGGATGGTGGGAAGAACATAGAGGTACGGCCTTTCTTCAAATTCACCACCAATGGCCACTGACTGCACATTTACAAAGCGATCTTCAATCCAAACAAATGGGATTGATTGCACATGTTCAATAATCGCAGTGGGATCACCATCGTTCATCAAATATTTGTTGAGATAGTCATAACAGCTTCTGGCAATGTTAAAGAGTACAGAACTTTCAAACGATTTCACACGATGGTGCGCTTCTTTGAGTTGTCTGAGTACTGTCTCAATTGGTGGGTTCTTCCTCACCCCCAATTTTGTGAGAACTGGGTCATCTGTCGATAAGTCGAGTTTTACACGATCGACAGTGAATTCTGTCATGTTTACCAAGTGGTAGCACTCGTAATCATAGATTTCAGATGGCTTTTTAAGAATGGTCATCGGTTGATTGTGCTGATTTGTACCCAGAGCAGGAAGAAATGATGTTTGTTTTAGGGTTTCCCAGTGCAAAGAATCAACATGACAGGACTTTTTCATTGAGTCAAAGAGACATTGAAGATGCGTGTATGCTTTATTTTTGTCTTTAGCCCAAACCCGGGAGATTGTTTTTGCTCTCTCTATAACTTCCTCTAATGTGAGTACATCAGTCAGCATTCCCAAATATGAAAGTCGAAGAATTCTGTTTGGAGTGAGGTAGTCATTTTTAGTACCATCAAGAAAGCGTCCCTCCTCTGGATCGTACAAGCGTGCTACTTTCCCATGGGGGTTCACCAGTTTGTTGGTGAATTGAAGTGTTCCTACCTTCTGTGTTGGAATGCATGCATTACTTTTTAGCAATTTGTCCACCTCATGATCATTCAAGTCTATGGCATTCAATATCAGAGCATTCCTACAGTATGCATCCATTTTGTTCAAGTTCTTGAAAACTACTCGATAAAAGTCAAGCCAGCTAAAAGTTCTCTCCTTTACCATCTCACTGAAGCCACATCGAATGAAATTATTTCTTGCCCAGTCCGGCAAAGGGACAGCACAGTAGTTTGGTTCTGTATATTTCAGGAACACCTCCATGGCAAGTTTTCCCACTGACTCCTTTTCTTGAATACTTGGATCAAGAAATCTTGCGTTGTCAAAGGAGCACCAGGTTTTTCCATTACTCAAGAGCTCCAGCGATCTGACATTTGAGCTCTGTACAATGGCTGAGTAAAAAGCACTAACCAAAGATTGAAATGCTTTGTTTACTTTTTCAGTGTCAGGCCAGAATGTATAGTATTCATAGTTTTGAAGATTCCCATTTTGGGATATTTTCTTCAGCTCAGCCAGTGAGGTGATGTAGGCTGTAGCAACCGCATCTTGGAGTAAAGCTTTGTTCCACTCTAGTTTTGCACCATTTTCCCATAGAGCCTTCCTGTTGGATGTGACCGCAAATGATCCATTGATATGAACTGGGAGGCCTGTATCAATTGGAAGAGGAAGAAAACAAAAAGCCTGGCCATCAGCACATTCAATCGGGGACCACATATTGTCTGATTCTCTTTGTAGAGGTACAGCAACTCCTCCAACCGGCAATGAAAATTTGCACTGGTGCAGTTCTCTCTGAAACATTCTCAGTGAATCCTTTGTCCCGAAACACGAATAAAGGAGCCAGTATTGGGTGCTAGTTCTCTCGGCACACTCGCAAACTATTTCCACAATGTTTGCGGCAAAACAATCAACAATCTCATGGCAGTTTGCATCGAGGTTTTTCAGAGCTTCTCCGATGTCCTGTCGATGCCTTTCGTTTGAAATTTTAATTGGACATACTACCTCTTTGGAGATTTTCAGGACTGTCTCGATCGGTTCCTGTTTAAAGATTTGAAGAGACAATGACTTTATGTGCTTAAGAAATAACAGAGGAGTTAGAGAATCATCTGTGAAGTGTTGCTGAAAGTCATTTATGCGCTCTTTGTCATACACCTTGGAACTAATTTCTGACTCCCGGGCCTCCTCTGTCGTGCGAAATGGGAGTTTAATCAGAGTACCGTTGTAATATTTCTGGTTGCTGTTTGACAAATCACAATCAAAAATCCCCTGATAAGATTTGAACTGTCCAGGAAACCTCCTAAACAGTCTCTCTTGGAACAAGTCAAGTTTAATTCCAGGAACTGCTTTACTGCGTATGTGCTTTTCCAGGTGTGTTACATTTGGATCAAGAATTAGAAGACTTTTTCCGCTCAAAATAGACGGAATATCTGTCAAGTGGTAAACAGCATTGAAACCCAGTCCAAACTTCCCAATTTTCTCAAATTTGTTTTCTTTCGATGCAGCACCAACTCTAACAATGTTTTTCCAATCTTCCTCTGAGAAGAGCTCATTGTTGAAAGCCCAAAGACAGGGACCATTGCATTGCGCCATACCATCATCGATAAGCCCTTCAGAAGGGTGTGTTCTAAAGTCCAGCACAAATCCACAGGTACTCGCACCTGCATCTTCAGCATTTTGTATGAGTTCTTTAAAAATGTCACTTTCATCATCGTACTCTTTGAGTATGTTTTTGATTCTTTGAGTGATTGGCTCGGTTTGACCACACTGCTCAATTCCCTCACACTCTTCATCATCTCCTATTGGCTGTGGTTTCAAAATACGGGTACTCAGAAAGGGAATTTTCAGCCATCTTGCAGTGACAGGTAGCACCTCCTCGTGGATGACGTAGAACTCCTCCTTATCTTGTTTTAGGTCGTCTAGCCCATCATCACTGATATCACAAAAAACAGTATTTTTCAAAGGCTGTAAGGTGAAGTTTTGGTTTTGTGCAATGACTGGTACAGGTGTACTGTCCTTCAAAGGCTTTTCATTTTTTCGCATCCAGTCTAGGATGGCTGTTGACACTTTAAGTTCAGAGGGCTCTCCATAAGGTGGAGTCCTGTCATCAATGTTTTCTTTAATGTCACTGAGTATGGCTTCTATTTCTTCATCGTCAAGTGTTTCCTTTACACCACACTCTCTTAGCAGGTCATCATATTTTTTAAATTCATCTGGCACTTTCTTGATGTAAAGGCTAAGATCTAGTTCAGCTGGATAGCTGAGCACTACTTCCCGAGGTGACACAAACTCAGTCTGGTTCCAGAGCCAAGGAACGCATTTATTGTTCATCTCCTTTCTGAAATGTTCAATGTTTTCTTGCATGAATTTGTATGTGCTGTGCAGCTTGTTTTTGAACTCATAATCTGAATCTGGGCTGACCATGGTTGGAGCCAATGATACCAGGACACACAGGTTCTCCAAGACCTTTTCAGCTGGAGGAGGACTATAAAGGTCCAGTTTTTGACAGATACTCTCATTCAGATGTGAAGCAAGTGGCATGACATGTCCCACAATCGTAGAATATTTTGAATCCCTTATTTCTGTCGGTTTGTAGAGACACCTCTTCTGGGTGTTTTTACTTTTAGTTGAATTTGGATTTTCACAAGGAACCCACTGCAACTGCAGAAGCTCTTGTCTCTCCTCTTCGGGGAATTTTGAGAGCAAGTCATTTCCATTCAGTACTCTTATAAGAACATCAGCCTTTTTGAAAGCCTTGTTCCGTGAGTGGATGTGGAGCTTTTGAATTTGTGAGGCAACATGAAGTATATTTGCTGGAGACAATTCCTCTTCTTTTGTCTGTAGACCAAGCTGTTTCAAGCTTTGTAGCATCTCTGGTGACCTGTAAACTTGCGGTGGGAAGAAGTCTTCCTCAAAAAGATCAAGAAAGGTTTTCTTTGTGGGATCAAAAACGCTTGATGGCCGTTTGCGTTCTCCGTGCGCTGTCAGAATGAAACTGAGATTCTTGCATTTCCTGAGCAATTTGTCACTTTGGGAGAATAGGAGATGTCCATGATTCAGTATCCAAGTCATTATTTTTTGTTCATCCTCTTTTGTGAAAAGCTTGTCATCAATGCAATCTACCAAGTAAATGGCTAACTGAGCAGCATCCAGAAGCTCAACCCTTAGTAGAGTCAAAAGTCTGCGGTCAGCTTCATTTGCACACTGGACTTTGGTGTCGGGTACAGGTAAATCCTTTGGAATGGCTGGGTTGGACTTTACAATAATTGCTTGATTTGAATCAATGGCAACATATTTTTCAGACATCAATCTGAAAATGGGCAGATCTGACAGCAAATCTCTCTCTACAACAGAGAGACAATCCAAAGAAGAGATATAGGTTTTAAACTCTTCCTTTTCATGAACTGAAGCAGAGGCAATGCCACCGATGGCCTCGTCTCTACCCACATTTAAAAGAATTTGCAAGACGTTCCTTGGGGACGGCGTTAGGACATAACTTTCAATGTCGTGATGCCTCAGACACTCATCTTTCTTAATGACAGTACCTCCGATTGCCTTAACCACTTTTTGAATTTGATCTGACAAGGTGGACTCTCTGCTGCTCTGGAAAATCAAAGTGGATTTCTCCTCCAGTCTTGCTAACGTTACAGTACTGTTTGCTTGTTGAAGTGGTTCCAGCGGTATTAAAGGCATGCCAGTAAAATCCCTTAGCTCTGTCCAGTGAGTGTTCAGAAACTTCCAGAATTCTTTCAGCCATGTCTTTGGTGGATGATCATCTTTAACAGAATTCCACTTCACATGACCTTTTGTCTCTTTCCAGTCTTTGGGTAAGTGTTTCTTGGCAAATGCAACAACGTTGTTGGCATCCAAATTAATCAGTTGATACCGTTTTGAATCTAGAATTAAGCAGAGCAGATATATAATGGTCATTATACTTCTATTTGCATTTTTGCATATCCTGAAATAGTATTTGTTATTGCTTAAGGCTGTCATTTAATTGTAAAAAATAAAGTCTTGTACAGTATAAGATACAAAAAAAAAAGCTACAGAAATTGTATAATTTCTGCATTAGTCTAGTTGTAATATGAAATTTGTTAGTGTTTACGGTAAGTATGCTACTCCAGAAGTTATAGTCATAAGTTAACACTACTATTAGAATGATGTCTCCAACGCAGTTTGTTGGTAGGAGATACTGAATTTGCATTCCATCCAATTAAAACGAGATTTTGTGAAATGACCAGGATCCCCATGCACCATTTTATACATTAATACAAAAAAAATCTTGATAATTTCATACTTGTCATAGCCATGCATCTCAGATGATGGACTGTGTTGGTGTTCAGACCATCAGGCAAAAATCTGTCTTTGCAAAAAGGCAGCAACACTCTAGAGAACGAAGAGTATACGTGTTACATTAACAGTACATAACACATGAAGATACAATAAACAAGAATCATGCAACAGAGCTTACCGTGAAAACTTCTCATTGTCAATCAAAGCAGTGTCCTCCTCCTGGTTTGTAAAGGACCTGAAACGTCCGTCACTAAGTGGCAGAAGCTGTAGACCATATAGTTCCTCATACCTCCCATCACTGAGCACATACTCCAAGATGGACAGTTTCACGTCCTTACCGATTGATTCAATCTCACTTCTGTGGAGCACAGATCTAACAAAACTTGGCTTCACCCATTCCAGACTGTCAGGGTTTGGGAAGGTTTCGTTTATACTGAGCAGAACATGTTCAGGAGCAATAACAAGGTTTTCTCCTTCCTCAGTCAATAACTGGACAACTGCAGACATAATATTAGTGTCGGTATGATTAGTTGGGAAAACAGCATCTGACGCAGCCACCCATTTTGTCTCATTTTTAGCCAGAGAAAAGATTTCTTGATTTTGGAATAATCGTTGAAAAAGGTCTACTGCAACTTCATGCCAGCGTGGCCTGTGTTCCGTGTCTCTCAGATTAGGCCAAAGATCGTACACAGCGCTTACAGGGAAAACTGACTTTTTGGATAGTTGGATACCATCTTGGATTATCTTGAGATATACATGAGGAAGAACCTCCTTCATTAGGAGCTCATTCCACTCGGCCGATTCGTCATTCTTCTGATCGTCTTCCTGCCACTTGATGTACCTCCGGTTGTCTGTAAGGCCAAAGCATGCGTTAATATGAACGGGGAGTCCTGTCCTGTTGGTTTCATTGTTCGGAAGGGGCAGAAAGCAGCTCAGTCTTCCACCACCACATGCTCTGTCTTCATCGCACTGAAATGCTACGTCAACCTGAGGGTAAAAGCTCAGTTTGCTAGCAAGTGTGTCAATCTCAGGTACACGTCCTTCCGTTAAACGACAGGCTGTCACGAGCCACTTGCGGGCTGTTTTCTCCTGACACGGTGAACTGCAGGACACTGTCTTAAAGCTAGTCTTGCCTTGCACACAGTTTCTTCTCAAATCCTCACTTTCCTGGAGAGGGCTGGATGGAGATGACGCAGAAACATTCATCCTAATGGTGACACTGCCATTTGAATCAATATGCAACAAAGAAATGGATGAGACTGATCTCAGAAACAGAACGCTAATGTCTGCATCTGGAATGAAACTGTCAAAAAGTTGGGTGGCCTTCCTGGAGTCGTATAAATTACCAGAAATCTCTGACGCCTCATGACGTAGAGGAAACCGAAAGAGTGTTCCTTTAAAATAGCACTCGTTAATGACTTTCTCCCAAGCACCAGCATCATCAGAGACTAGATTAACAATATCCTGAAAAGGTTTGAATTGATCTGTGAATTCCAAAAGGTGCTTTCTGTCCTCTTCATCATACAGGGACCAGCGGTAGCCCTCACGTTCATCATCAAACATCAGCTTTTGAGGGTCAAACACTGCGAGGTGTTTGGAGCTCAGTACACATGGCAAATCTGTAAATGAAAAAAGGAACCGATGAGCATTTGCTGGTTTATTAACTATATCAACTTTTACCATTTTAACTCTTAGGAGAATCCTCAAACCTGAAGCTCTACCTTCTTCCTAGTTCACTTTCTATAAATTCCCTTCTCTCCTGTGACAAAGCTTCTGCAGGCACCATCACAACGGTTTCCTCTCGACTATTCAACAATTCTTCCTCAACAGTCTTCAGTGGGGGAGTGGCTATCTAGAAACAGAACTCCAGCCAAAGTTCTCAGAGTTCTTCACGTTTTTACAGTTCCACAAATCACTTTTTAGTTGAGGGCGTGGTCTGCACTCACAAAGGACTTTTTGCTGTTCATGATGTCTTGTCTAACATTCTAAAGTCATTTTACAGACTATAAGTGGTTCCGTTGTAGAATTTTTTTTCGTCTTCCATAATTTATTCGATACAAGTGGGAATACTACTCTGTTATTAATATTCAGTTCAATTGTAATATTAAACCTTTTGAGTAATTTAAAATTCATAAGCATTCAAGGAAATCTGACCGCTATAATATTCACGGGTGTTTTCAGTACAGCTGTCTGAGTCTTAAATTCCGGTAGTTGTATTTTGGACTTGTATTGCATTGAGGAATTAAGCTGACAAGCATGTT
This sequence comes from Ictalurus furcatus, assembly GCF_023375685.1. NCBI lineage: Eukaryota > Metazoa > Chordata > Actinopteri > Siluriformes > Ictaluridae > Ictalurus > Ictalurus furcatus. The sequence continues at coordinate 1,477,431 of NC_071260.1, read as the reverse complement.
AAAAAATGAAACATCATCGCACGTGATCGTCTCATTTGATAGTTGGTTTTAAAAAAAACAACAACAAGAAAACAGAGCATTGTTCTTGATGATTGGTTACTGATTTGCAAACATGGCAAAAAGCCAATTTTTCACCTGTAACATGGTAAACAGAATTGAAGCCGATCCCAAATCTCCCCACTTTGGTTGGATCGTCGTGCTTGATGCTGCGCCCTGCTCGCTGAATCCCTTCCCAGTCTTCCTCAGTGAAGTTCGCATCATTGAATGCGTAGAGAGCCGGTCCTACCAGAACAGTGAAGTGGTATTAAACTCAATCAGAACTGGTCATAATGACCCACCCACACCACAGAATAATCTGGGAAGATAATCTTTTAAAATAGGATCATCCTTTAATGTGGCTGTGTCCCAGGAATTCATACGGATTTTGTAAAATTGCTGCCTGAAGATCGAGACACTGGAATATGAAACAGTGTGTACGCTTAGCCCAAGGCAAAGAAGTGGTATATGTAAATAACAGTTGGCTGCAGATCCAAGATGAAGTGAGGACAGGCAAACCATTTCAGGACATTCAGTCAAATCAGTTCCAAAACATATTATAAACACCTTTTAGTTTCCTATCTCAGGTGAACGCAGTGTAACCTGGTTATTCAGGTAGTCATGTGCTTCTTTGAAATTCCACGTATCCTTATTTCCTGATTGTGTTTAAACCAAATCTTCCAGAAACTCTTTGGAAGTGTTCTAAAACATTACATGTTATCTTAGTCCTCATTTTACAGCAGGTAGTCTGTAAGACACGATTTATTCATGAAAGATATTTATAAATGTTTTTGTAAATATCTTTGGAACTCCTCTATATTTTTTTCTGCTCCTTATAATACTTTAATTTGTACCTAATCTTTCATACTCCTGTTATAGTACTTAATTATTTCATGATACTAAATAATTACTATATAACGATTTATAATTGTGTCGCAATAATTCTTATTTGTTTACCTACACAGCCTTTCTAACTCTAATATTCTAATACTTTTAAAAAGGTTTTTTTTTAAATTTTTTTTTAAAAATATAATCCAGAACGTTTCTGTAGATGTGAAATCCTGTATGTTTGTCCTTGTCATTTCTGGATGTTTTAGAACAAAACAACCCTTTTTTTTTTTCCTCAAACGGTGACTTTTTTCTTCAAATAAACATATAAGCAATAACGTGCTCGTGCATGATTTTGTAACTAATCTGGAAATAAGTGTTTCCTTTACACATGGAGTGCCTTCTGCACAACTTACTATAGAAACCATAACATATTAGAACGAGCACATTTATATCAACCTGCTGTTAAAGATAATTAATCAACACCTTTCGACCAATCACAGTGCAGTATTCAACAGCGCTGTGTTATAAATGTAAATAACATATGAATTTCAAGGGTTGCATTGGCGAGTGCATTTTCATGCTGGGGAAAGGCCAGGCAAATCAGTTCCAAAGCACATGGAAAACGTGGTTAGTTTCGCAGTCTGATGTCAAAACAACATAAAAGACCTGTTTAGCAGGAAGTCATGCGCTTTTTCAAATCCCACATACCCCACAGTCATAGCACTCATATTTCTTTTCAGTGTTAAATCTCTTGAGAACTAAAATACCGACCCCAAACCTTAATGCGGTGTTATTCACTGTTTAATTCAGCCTTTTTTTTTCACCAAATACAAGAGATCTGTTTCCAATTAATTATTCAATAACACTCTCTATGAAGTCTTTATTTTTATCCACAAAACTGTTATATATATATATATTGGCCAAAAAAAATAAATAAATAAATAAAGGTTGCTGGTTTTAAATAAGCAAATATTTAAGAATACCTGTGATTGGATCATTACTGCAGTAATCAGAGGTGGGTAGTTACATGCTATATTTACTTACTACATTACATTTACTTGAGTAACTTTAAAAAAAAAAAAAAGAAAAAGGACTTTTAAGAGTAGGTTACGGTAAACTGGCCATACTCTTACTCGAGTTCATTTCTAATCCCAGAAATGTACTTTTGCTTTGCTACATTTGGGAGCGTTCCTCTATTACTGTTAAATGTTAATGTAATGTAATGTTTAACAATTATGTTACAACCCGCTATCTTTGGGATGGGAAGTTTTTGTTTTTTCTGTGTGTTGTGCCATATGTTTTTGTGCAGGTCGAGCCCCCTCCCAGAGTTTCCAGCCTGCCCTAGCCTGCCTTGCTCCCGCCTCTCAGATGACATCACTGATTGATGACCATATTTAAAGAGGAAGAGGAGTGAGAATGGCGTAGGATGTTGCGTGTCAGATTGTGTATGGAGATTGTGTAAGGAGATTGTGTATGGAGATTGTGTAAGGAGATTGTGTAAAGAGATTGTGTAAGGAGATTGTGTAAAGAGATTGTGTTAGGAGATTGTGTTGCTTGCTCTTGTGGCTATAAAAATTCTGTGTTCTGACTGCTGTTCTGGTTTTGACTCTTGCCTGGTTCAGACTGTGAGTTTGGTTGTCCCTGTATCTGTTTATGTGTATTCTCTTCACCACTGTATATATTTTGCACTCAGTTCACTGACAGTAGGGGTGTGGCTGCCATTTCTTTTGGGAAAGGGGCCCTTTTGTCTCTGTTTTTGGCTTAGGTAGTTAGGGAAGTACTTGTATTTTCTTTGTTATTTTCCTTTTAGGTAAGCTAGCTTCCTAACAAAATAATTCTTTTGTTTATTATTTTGGCCTTGGCCCACCCTGAAGTTATGCCTGGTTTGGTTCTGGGCCGTAACAATTAGTTTATATCACGTATCCTGAGATACGCTGCAGCGCTCTGAATACGTCCGCAACAACCGCTCACTTTTTAGCGGCTCAGTCCTGGAAGATAATGGCCGAAGAGGGGGAAGAAGCGAGCGTGTCTGTTCTTTTCTTCTCTGTTGTCTTGTTTAAATTATAATAATTGAATTATTAACATCATTACTTTTACTCGAGTAATTATTTTATAAGTAGTTTTACTTGTATTTGAGTAAAATTTTTGGCCACTCCACACACCTCTGGCAGTAATTAATATGTTTCAGCTGGCAACAGTTCTTTTAACCCGAACTGATGCGAGTGCGTGGCTTCTCATTTCTTAAACAATCACGTTGGACGACGTATCCCATGGTCGTGGAAAAGATGTTAGTGTGTAATATCAGAAAGGGCAACTTATTGGCTTGCAACAAGCAAAGAAAACAACTAAGGAGATTGCTGAAATCACTGGAATTGGGTTAAGAACTGTCCAAAGCAATATTAAGACCTGGAAGGAGAATGGGGAACTGTTAACTTTGAGTAAGAAATGTGGTCGTAAAAACGAATGGTAAGCACAATTTGAATGATAAACGGGGATTTCAAAATGACTAAATAACTTACTGTTATTTACTTAAAAACTTAGGTTTTCAATGAGAAATACGACAGCTTTGAATCTGTTTAGTTGGAATTTGAAAAAGCACACGATTTCCTGCTAAACTCCTATGGGCTCCTATGTTGTTTTGACTTGTAATGTTTGGTATTTTCTTTAGAAACGATTTGCCTGAGTGACCTGGACTGATTTACCTGGCCTCTCTCCAACATGGAAATGCACTCCAAGCTCTAAACACGATACAAAACTGGTATTTACATTTAAACCTCTGTGATGTTGAATTCTGGTCAAAAACGCTTTGATGCTTTTTTATAACCGCAGCTTACTGGTATAGTAACTATTCATTCGCAAGAGACGTCTATGGCAGACACTCCATGTACTGTAATATGGTAACAATTCATTCCAAATTATTAAAAACACATGCAAGGACATACATGCAATTTGATTTTATTGTTCCTGGCATTATATTGCTTGGTTTACACCACAATCCTGAAAGCTTTATATTGCACATATATATATAAATATACATGACATGACTCAAAATGTCTAGTTTAGTTTTGGACCTTTGCACTAGAAATATGAATAGAAATACCTTGATACTTTCCCAGCGCCGGGCTCCACACGCTGTCTGTGCCGTATGTTCTCTCATCGTGGATGAACACAGTTTTGGAAGCTCCGGCATCGTCTGCGTTCTGGATCAACTCCTGTGAAACAACACAGAGGATGAGACTCACTTATTCATATACAGTACATCTGTTTATATTCTGGAAAAAAAAAAGAAGGTTATAGACAGTTACGAAGGAATATGAAATGTAAAGGAATGAAAGATGAAGGATTCTTAATAAGTACACCACATTGTAGGTTATGAGGGGTTATAAAGGATTACAAATGAAGTATGAATGATGGAATCATTATGGTGACAATACAGAGGATTATGACAATAAAGGAGTATGACATTATGAACGACTAGTAAAGCATTGTAGAAGATGTATAAAATAATAAAAGAATATGAATTATCGTGAAGTCATTATGAAGAATAATTATAAGGTAATTATAAATGCATTATGAAGTTTTATGGAGTAATTATTAAATGCTATAAAATGCAAATAGATAGATAAATAGATAGATAGAGTACTTTATTGAATTCTGAGGGAAATCTTTTAATTATGAATTAATAAAAAACATATAATAATTAATTATTCATTAAAATATTAGAATTTATTTAAAGAGGTTATAAATTGATCAAATTAACATAGGCGTTTTAGAGAGTTATAAAGCAGATCATTATAAAGAATTATGATGAAATTAGGAAGGGTTGTGAGGAATTTTGTTATGAAGAAATTAAAAGGGATCGTGGAGTTATAAAGAAATATAAAAGGCAAAGGGAATATTGAAATTATACAACATTGTAAAGGTTATTAAGTGATTATGAAGGGGTTCTGAAGGCATTATTAAGAAATAGAAGGGATATGAAGGATAATGGAGGAATTGTTTTTGTAGTTTTTGTAAATAGTCGTTAAGTCGTTATAAACAATTACAAGAGGGATACAAAGTAAATCTAAAGGAGTTATTATGAAATATTAATGCAGGGTTGTAAATGGACTATAAAGTAATTATGGACTATATTTGGGTTAGGAAGCATTGAGAAATGTGTATGAGAGATTATAGAGGATTATAAGGGGCATTTAATGTAGTCATTATGAAGAATCATACAGGACATGAATTAACATCATGGGCATAACATCAGTACACAAAATGCTCTGTTTTACTTTAAATACCTGAATAATCAGTCAGCGTTTGTGTGTGTGTGTGTGTGTGTGTGTGTGTGTGTGTGTGTGTGCATATTTTGTGATGTGACCAATTAATAAACATGTATAACCATAAAGTCCATTCTCACCTTCAGTATCTGTCCTCCATCAGGGTAACGTCTGAGAATCTCCTTCAAGTAGTCGATAAACGGTGGCGCTGTGGCCCCAAATGCATTTCTTCACAGAAGAACATTAAAATTAATTTGTTTAGTTTTGGTCTAAGATTCACTAAAATTAACATCAGGAGAGGAAAACAAAGCAAAACAAAACAAAAACACTGACTACACACTACACCACTGTGGGGAACTGAAGTACATCCATAAACATGCTAAATAAAAGGGTCTGGTATCCAGGAATACGTTTTCATGTAATGCCATGTAACTTATACTACTGAAATGACAATAATGTATTGTCTAAAATATGGTAATACTGGTAGTTTTGAGAATAGTATGGGGAGATGTAATCGGGTGTTAATATAGAAGTAGAGCATTGAATGAGCCTATTCCAGGGAATTCGGGGCTCAAGGCAGGGGACACGCTGGACGGGGTGACAATCAATAGCAGGGAACAGTCGCACAAACACATTCACACAGCCATTTTAGTGTTTGCACTACGGACAGTTTGGAAATGCCAATCGACCTGCAAGGCATGTCTTTGGACTGGGGGATACTCCAAACCCCGGAGGTGCGAGGCAAATGTACTAACCACTAAGCCTCCATGCCCCCAGATTTCTTTATATATTTCTTAATTATACCTAAAAACGGCTCCTTCCTTACTCTATAAGGCTTACGAATTACTTTTTAGAATCAGAAACAGAATCAGAATCAGACTTTAATGGCCAAGTATGCTTACACATACAAGGAAATTCCTCTTTGGTCACACAATAGGTTTTAAGGAAAAGGGGTGGGGCCAAGCAGCTTTTAATCTCACTGGAGGCGGAGCCTATTTCTGGGCTGGGTAAATGTAAGCAGAAGCATAAAATGAAGAAACTAGAGAGACGCAAAGACAAATCTGAATCTAAGCCATTTTTTTCCCTAAAGTCTCTTTGAATTATACGATTATTACGGTCTAGAACGGTCTTAAATATGACAAACGACATCCTTAACATCACACACAGATATCAATCCAGTGAAATAGGATCTGTCTGAGCGTAATATGAACCAACATCAGTATGGCGTGATATCCGCTATGCAGTTCGTATCTGTAACTAGTAGGGCTGCGCAATTAATCGAATATCGACCGCGATTACGATTTTGACTGCCCACGATTAAATGAACATGATCGACTGCGATATTAACTTTTAAAGTTCGTCCTCCGCTGCAGATCAAATCAGCGCTTCCTACACTTACAGCCAATCACCATAGAGCGGCGCAGGGATGACGTCATTTTGTAGTGCCAAAACCCCAAAACGGAGTTAGCATTTTAGCCCTCGAGCTTCCAGCGCTTTGCACAAGGGGAAATCATGACATTAACATGATGCTAAATGGCACTACAGAGGTTGTCGGGGACATTAAACGTCATCACGGCGAACGGGAAAAAACTTTGCAGATAAACGCAGGGCTCTACAGTGCAACCATTTCACTCGCATTTGTGACTGAAAAGTATTTTGTGCGACTGTGAATAAATATTTATTCACACCGGTGCGAGTGACCTGTTCGGAGTTGTACAATACAATCGGGATCAAAACTACAATTCCGTAATGCATCTACACCGAGCAGCAGTTACTTTCACAAGGCTTTTCATCTCCTCAGTCAACCGAACAAGTGTGTAAATACTGCAGAGAAGCCATTATGATGACGAGTAACACTGCACATCATCTGCTTCAACTTCCCGCTCTCACAAACCGCCATCTTTTATTGATCCCCCAAAATGACCTGAACTTTCACCTGCTCGTGTAGACACAGCGGCTTCGCGCGGAGTAAATGAATAATAATGCTAATGCTACATTATGCAACAGGTGGGTTTAATTCAAACTCTTTATTAAATAATTCCTCACCAATCATCATCAAGTGTAGCAACGGTTCCGTCTGTAAACATACAGTACACTGCCGCTCTCCTTCACTAACTCTAATTCACTTCATTTAAACTCACGGTTGCCAGATATCACTAGAAAAGTCAATCTCAGTTTGCATGTTTTGATTCAATCCCCCAAAACACAATATTATCAATAGACATGGACACTGTACTGGGGGGACCCATCTAAAACTGATAAATAAACAAAAATAAAACTACTAAAATGTAAAGACAGAAAATGTGCTTAGTTCTAAATAAATCATTTAATATCTAAAAAAAAAAGATATTATAATAACTTCATTAAATATAAATATAATGAGAAATGAAATAATGTTTAATTACTATGGGTCACATTTAATATCAATTTGACATTACGTTTAGTTCGCTATTTCCTTATGTAACAGATATAGGAAATAAAATTTATTGTTTTCTTATTTGTGTTTTTTTTCATTGTATGTGTTACGCTGTAAGATGTATTAATTTCGCCAAAATCATTCGCGGTTATTTAATAGTTTGCTGTTCTTGGTGTTGGGAGTACTTTATTTGTGTTATAGCGCTCATGTTGATAGTGAGTCGGTGTTGAGTTTGACTGAGAGAGGTGTGCTGTGAAGATAAATCCCGTACGACGACGTTTTGCTCTTTTTGAACTCTAAATAGACGTTGAGCTTGTCTGCGGGACGAATAAACCCGAGTTCAACAAGATACGTCGGTGTCCAGAGTCTATTGTGCACCAGAACACAACGCAGTGTAGCCGTGCTAGGCAGAACGGACCGGTTACATTTAGAAAGCTATTAGCCTTTTTCATAATATGGATAATTTTTGTGTTAGTCTACTTTTAATTAGGACTCTTTATTGTTTTTAAGATACTTAAAAATAAATATTTTATGCTTGTTTATTTATCAATTAACCAACAGTATTTCTCATTGCTATTATTTTAACTAAATTACCATTGACCATGAGCAGAGAGCTTACATTGAACTGTTTATGACCTGATGAAAGCTTAAACAAAAAAAGATTGGTATCTGGATCGGTATCGGCTGTAAAAATCCTGATCGGCGCGTCCCTAATGAACATCATTAAACTAAAGCGCTTTGCGTCTGACGGGTAAATTAACTCACCCAATCACATCCTATATGAGATTATTCAGATGTATACACAATATACACAGAGCGGTTCGAGAACTGACTCCAGCCCAGAACCATGACAGTGGAAATGTCTAATAGTGCAGCTTTAAATATATTTAAGAGGAGCAGACTTCAAACACTGAACATTGAGGTTTATTGTATTTGTTTACAAGGTGGAACAGGTTCACGGTTGTTTTTTTTTTTTTGCATACTGTCTGTAAAATGAACTGAAAATATTACATTTAGTTTATCAGAAGGTAAATTAAAGTGTCATGGCTCACACTATGTTCCTAAATTCTGTCATAATTGACCAACTCAAGTTTTCTCATGCCTACTTGTATGTTATATTGTGGCATGAGAAAACTTAATAAATGTGAAAGTGCAATAGAAATATGTTGTCACTAAAATCAATGAATAATCGTGATAAATAATCGAGATCTCAATATTGATCAAAAATAATCGGGATTATCATTTTGGCCATAATCGTGCAGCCCTAGTAACTAGACCTGTTTGTCCACACATGTGAAGTATCTCAGCTCACTCACTTTTTACTTTTCTTGTTTGTTGGTGGTAAAGTCATCGTTGTAGCTTTATGTTCTCCTGTGAACACAAAATATAGCGCATCATTAACACGTCATCACTGTGTGTTGGTACATCTGATGCTGTGCAAAAAAATTCTAAATAGAATTCTGTTAAATTCTATTTTAAAAAATCAACTTTATACACAAACACGTGGTGTAAGGAATAAAACACTCTGTGTCGCGCTGTTACAGGAAAATAATCAGTGGTGTGATGAAGCAGAGTTACAGTTACTATACCGAAGTTGATTGTTTTCCTATAACAGCGCATCTCAAAATGTTTTATTTCTCTTACATTAAAGCAATTTGCCAACCATTACAATTTTTATTTAATAAAGAATAACACGTTATACATTTTATCCATTTATAGTTACCATATATAGTTTATAGTTCCGTTTATGTTGTGTGAAGAAGTGAATGCTGTCACACCTGTTTTACATGATATATATGTATGTACACACACACACACACACACACACACACACACACACACACGTTATTATTATTTGCAATATTTATTTCATTCCCACATTTTAAAAGGTATATAGTTTCTAATGTTTTGTTAATGTGTTAAACATTGCCTATTTTGTCATTTATTTCTGTATTTCCTAAAATTTCAACTAAAGTGAATGGTATTCTATATGCTAAAAGGCAAGTATGCACAATTGTTTTTATGTTATTAAAGTGAACAGTATCTGACAGTACAATCTGCTTTCAGGATGCATTCCCCTGCTATGATGGACAATTTTGCTGTGATGGAGGTGGTGTTAAGCCGAAGCTAAAAGCTAAAAACTTGTATGAGTTTTTATTTATTTATTTATTTTAATTTATTTATCTTCAATTTCTTTCTCAGTAAATTGAGGTGAAAGTCTACTTGATGGGACATAAAACCATCAGATTTACTCTACTCTGAAAAGCTCAAACTAAACTGGACAACAGCGCCCTCTTGTGGCCGAATCACACAATTGCCTTTCTTTAAAAAAAATAAAAAAATGGTGCTAAGGGGAAAAATATGATCAATATGTCCAGGTTTTGTGCCTTTTGAGAACAGCCTTGGAAATTTCAGTAATGTGAGTGGCATTTCTTCCAAAAGTCTACAAAATGAAAACTTTCTCACAAATATTACATTATTTATTGAAAGAAATAGGATAACAATAGGTGTTTGTGTTAATAAAGACATTTAAAAAATATATAATAATAATAAAAAAAATCCGCAACAAACACAAGTTCTGTTACCCTGTTTTTAAAATATAACCCGACTGTCATGAAATATGCCTTTCACTTCTGGAATATACCATTCTACAGATTGAAGTCGTTAAAAAAGAACGTTACTTTTGAGCATTCCATAGTACTTTTCCAAAATATCTGTGAATGGAAAGCCACCTCACACACATGTATTTATCTATTTGTTTCTTTAGTTAGTTATTGGATTAGTTATTGATTCATTTATTCATCTATCTATCTATCCATCTATCTATCTATCTATTATAAAATCAGCGTGTAGGCTGGCTCTTTATAACTTTAGTGTAAAACATAGTTTAATTGTATTTTGTTATTGTTAAATTACACACACATCAGAAGTAACCTTACAGACCTACACCTTATAAACAGAGACCAATGTAAAGGACGTAAAAGACCTCGCTAATGAATGCATTAATGCATGTGAGTCATTTCAGACTTACCTGCTCCTGACAGTCATGATGGTGCATAGGAGGGAAATGTCTCTCTCTCTCAGCTCGACTCGGATTTATAAAGACACAGAGTTTCACTTTTCCAAGAACAATACTTTCGATAGACGGAAACGAAACTCAGGCCTGGTGCTGAATCACCATCATCATCATCACCATCATCATCATCATCATTATTATTATTATTATTATTATTATTATTATTATTATGACTCCGGGTCAGTTCTGTTAAGTTTCTGAAAGTCTGAATCTTTATTCCTGATGAAGACCACGTGTTCACTTTAGTTTCGTTTCAGCACTAACGCGGAAATCACAGCCCCGTTTACTTTCATCCGAGAAACTACTCAACTAACCTAAAATCATTCCTAGATCTTAACCTGTTTTAACTGTTCATGTAGAAACGCATAAATATGCAAATTAGGACACGCCCCCAATGGCGTTCTGCCATCTCAAAGCGCTTGTCACTAGTATGAACTTATTTTACTGCAAATAAAGATCCTAATTTCAATTTCTGTGCCTCCGTGGATTTTATAACCAAAAAAGTGTAGTGTTATCACCATTTTTTTGTTTTGTTTTTTGAAGCAGCCTGTTTAATTGATTATTTATTTTTTTGCAACGTTAGGTTTCTGTTGTTAAGCTGTTGCCACCCCCCCCCAAAAAAATCTAAAATAACAGGTCCTAACTATCAGTACTGCATCATTATAGTAGTTCGTTATAGCAGAGATTGGTAGCAAACTACAACACCAATTCCAAAAAAGTTGGGACGCTGTGTAAAATGTCAATAAAGACAGAATGCGATGATCTGCAAATCTCATAAACCCATATGTTATTCACAATAGAGCATAGAAAACATATCAAATGTTCAATCTGAGGAAATGTACCATTTTAAGGAAAAAATAGGGTCATTTTACATTTGATGGCCGCAACATGTCTCAAAAATATTGGGACGGGGCAACAAAAGGCTAGAAAAGTAAGTGTTACTAAAAAGAAAAAGGTCCTAAATATCAGTATTAACTCCTCCTAGACTGTTCATCTGATTTTCAAGAAATTCAAAAGAGATCATCTTCAGAATAAGCTGGCAAAAATTTATCGGAAGCTTTTTCGTTCTCGAACAATGCGCATCACCGTAAACATCATCATCACCAACATCACCATCATCATCATCATCACCATCAACATAATGATGATGATGATCATCATCATCATCAACACCACCATAACCATCATCATCATCATCATCAACACCACCATAACCATCATCATCATCATCATCATCATCAACACCACCATAACCATCATCATCATCAACATCATCATCATCATCAACACCACCATAACCATCATCATCATCATCACCATCAACATCATCATCACCATCAACATAATGATGATGTTGATGATCATCATCAACACCACCATCATCATCATCATCACCATAACCATCATCATCATCATCAACACCACCATAACCATCATCATCATCATCATCAACACCACCATAACCATCATCATCATCATCATCATCATCAACACCACCATAACCATCATCATCATCAACATCATCATCATCATCAACACCACCATAACCATCATCATCATCATCACCATCAACATCATCATCACCATCAACATAATGATGATGTTGATGATCATCATCAACACCACCATCATCATCATCATCACCATAACCATCATCATCATCATCAACACCACCATAACCATCATCAACATCATCATCATCACCATCATCATCAACACCACCATAACCACCACCATCATCATCATCATCATCAACAACACCACCATAACCATCATCATCATCATCACCATCATCAACAACACCACCATAACCATCATCATCATCATCATCATCAACATCATCATTATCATCATCACCATAACCATCATCATCACCACCATCACCATAAACATAATGATGATCATCATCATCACCATAAACATAATTATCATCATCATCACCGCCATCATCCTCCTGTGTTATATGTACTGCAGTCCAGTAGGGGGCAGTATGATTCTCTTGAGCTGTTTTGTGCTGCTCCATAATAACAGACGAAGAAGAAGTGTAAGTACGGCAGCCACTTTCGTTTTGTTGCTAGCAGCCTAGTAAAGTGAGGAATTGGGGTTAGATTTGGGACACAGCCCACACCGCAGCCACTGAGTGATCAGGTTTGTTTTCTTCGCAGAGGATTAGATCGGATTTATTTCAAATCTAACACCACGAAGCGCCTGAGTTCCAGCTGTTGTGATTCAGTGTGTTGTTTATCTTAAAGCTACATCCAAGCCTTTTCCCCTGCATGTGTGGCTGTGATTGGCTTTAGATCAATCTTTACAGCCTGCATGGGGAGCACACACTAGCCTCCATGACAATCTTCACTTTCACACAGGACATATTTAAGGCTGGAGATGATTCTCAGTTATTCTTCTGGATGCTGATTAACACCCCTGAAATAACTGACCTCACTTCACATCTCTGAGGTCTGGTATTGTACAGCTCATGCATGAATCAGATCTGTGTCTAATGGAATTCAATATTAGAGATGATGTAGAGACTATCAAGCCAACACAGTAATGTCCTCATGCATTGGTTAATTTGCACCAAGGATCTGATGCTGATCGCGTGATGCAGCTCCACGTATGAAAACCTGCACAGAGACGTCACTGAGATGACAGGTGAAAGCTTGTACTCTCACGAAGGTATTAAGGAAGAGGACACGCACGAACCTGAGACGCACTCGGAGCCTCCTGGTTCCGAGGCGCGTGGGACGCCGGAACACCGCGCAAATCTGACCTGTGACCCCGCCACACGTTTTGACAGGCGTTTCTGTAAAGGAGGACCGGATAAACCGTATACATGCCAGATTTGCAGCAAGACGTTTGTCACCTCGTCACACCTGGCGCTCCACGTGTGCGCACGCACCGGTGAGAGGAAGCACGAGCGCAGCAGGTACAGGTGCAGGAAGCACACGTGCGCCAAGGTGTTCTCTCGGCCGTCCCAGCTGGTGCGCCACATGGCCGTCCACGTGGGCGAGAAGCCCTTCAAGTGCCCGGATTGCGGCAGGTGTTTCGGACGTGGGTCGCACCTGGAGACTCATCGGCGGCTCCACACGGGCGAGAAGCCCTTCAAGTGCGGCGTGTGCGGCAAGTCGTTCACGCAGAAGTCCGGCCTCATCGTACACGTCAGGAAACACACGGGTGAGCGGCCGTACAAGTGCGACAAGTGCGGCGAGGCGTTTCGTACCGCCGCTCACCTCCTGTCCCACCAGGCCGTCGAGGCGGGAGAGGGCCGGCACACCTGCGCCACGTGCCGTAAAAGCTTCAGGACTGTTTCAGCGCTTAGGCAGCATGAGAAGATTCACAGAGATTCACATGATTCACTCACGCACACGTGTAGCGTGTGCTGTGCTGCTTTCGTCTGCACGTCTGAACTGCACGACGAGCTCCGTGACACCGAGTCGGCCGTGCGCGTCTTTCACTGCAGAGTCTGCAGCGTCGTTTTCACGGACATGGACGCCTTCGAGAATCACTGCGAGAAGCACCAGAGAGAGAAAAGTGTTTACGGAGTAGAGGAAGACGAGCTGGAGGAAGATGAGGAAGAAGAAGAGGTGGGAAAAAGAAAGAACGACGCTCGAGACCCGCCGTTTCGGCCGCACGTGGCGACTTCAGCGACGCGCTACACGTCTGAGGTCAGCACACGCTCCAAAACCAGAGCCAGGAGTACCACCGAGGGAGTGAACTGACTTTTTATGTACGCGTGTCTCACATTTCTTGGCTTTTATTCTTACGCTCCTTTTATTTATTTCTGTATTTATTTACATATTTATTCGTTTGGCCTTCAGCGTGTCACAGAGGAACCGTTCGACCAAAAATAAAATTTCAAAAATTTACACAACGTACCTGTTACCTCAAAAGCACCCATGGTTCAGCGGAGACATGTCTAGTGTCAGTTTACACCGAAGGTTAGTTTTGCGCCGGAGCTACGGCGTTACAGTGGTTCAGCGAGTAATAAAATCTCACAGCCACCAGCTTAGCAGTGTGTTCAAACGTTTGATTTGCATATGCAAATTAAGTGTCGGTTTTCTTTGTTTGGATGAAGGTGAGGGTTACGGCCAGATCCACATCAGCAAGTCTGTGCTAATGACGAGGCTAAACGCTCGTTACTCGTTAGCGTCATAGCTCCAGCGCAAATCCGAAGAAGCTCATTTGAATTCATACACCCACACGCCCCGTGTGATCGACTCCGGTTTCCTCCCCCAATCCGAAGACATGCATGGTAGGCTGATTGGCGTGTCCAAAGTGTCTGTGGTGTATGAATGTGCCCTGTGATGGATTGGCACCCCGTCCAGGGTGTACCCCGCCTTGTGCCCCTCGACCCTAAAGGATACGCGGTACGGACGGATGGATGGACGTACCGCTCGAGGCTTACAGGCGACTCTTGTACAAAAAATGTTTGGTGTAAAACTGTCAGCACTTTGAAAGCTACACACAACCCAGAACTTGACATTTGTGCTCTGATCATCAATGTGGAGATTTTATTGGAGTGATTTTTGTGTGTGTTTATAATCGTTCTTTCTAATATATGACCAGCATGTCGTGTCGTACATGCAGCACAGCAGTAGGTGATGTAGCGTATCTAAACAGATCTGTAAGTCATTGTTTGCACACGTATCGCGTAGGTGTTTGCGATGAAGTGCGTTTCGTGCTGTTCTTGCTGCAGTAAACACTACACATTTTGATTCAAAGCTATGTCGTGCTTCGCTTATTTAAATAGAACATGCGTGTTGTTATGTGTATCATATTGTCATTCGTTATTCAAGAGATTTATATAGATATATATTTGTTATTGAATTCAGTATAAATCCATCTAATCATATAATACGGCGTTGTTTATGTCCTCTTCAGTCAGGACGAGTCTGACTGAACTGATTAAGATCAAAAAATGGTTTTGGGTTTTGATCTTAATCTATATGTCATTTGGGGCGTTTCTGCCTAAAAGTGTCAAATAGTAGGCGGAGTCAGTACAAATAGAGTAATTTATCACTCTTTACATTAGGATGTAGAAAGTAATGGCACTGAATAGATTTGTTTCTGCCGAACAAAAGATAAAATAAAACCATTATTTTGTTAAAGTGCTTTTAAATGATGTTTTAGTATTTACTTAGTACTATAAGAAAGTGTGTCAAAAATGATGGCTTATTATTACCGCTGTAATGTTGGTTTATATTCAGTATTCGCCACATTCACGCGTCCGACAGCATTTAAAGAGCTCTCACACACACACTCGCACCGTCTAGACTCGTATTTTGTCTTCGTATTGTATTTTATACACGTATACGCGTCTCATGATGTTCAATTATTATATCTGACACGTAAATATTCAGTTTCAGTCCTTCAGATGTCTGAGCTCGTCGAAAAACAATTACGAACGTAAACAGAAACGCTGATTTAGAAACGAACATCGAGCCCAAAGTGTGTTGTGAGTGAAGGAAGGTTTAAACCACACGACTGCGAGAGCCACTGTTTTTTTGTTTTTTTTTTAAACGTTTTATTTTTCTCTTGAGGCCTAACGTACACAGTCGAGTCCAAATACTCAAGAGTCCGTGACGAAGAACTGTTTTTATTTCATCAGTTCGGAAAAACTGAGTACATACATCGCTAATGTCAGTATAAAACCGTGTGTTTCGATCGGCTGAGAGCAGAACGCATCATAAGACATTACACACATATCTATTGAACATATTGAACTAACGGAGTCAATTTCAGGAATTAACATTGTGTTTTGCACTTTTTTGGTCAGCAATATTTTAAAAAATAAAACAAAATATCAGTTTTTAGGCTAAGGGAGTAAATAAACCAACGTAGACAGTCCAGCAGGAGTGCGTCAGCGCTGTACTGTGTGAATCCTGAGCTGAGACTCACCTCCACATGGGGAAACGCTTTGTCTTCTCCTGTTTAAATAAAAAACACCAAACAGTAACGAAACAGGTTTAATTCAAAACACAGAATTAAGATTTTATCTTACTGTAGTATCGTAAGGTTCTGTCTTTTTAAACATCTATAAACTGAACAAAAAAATGAAACGTCCTGTCGCATTCAACTGCTTTTATTTCGGCACATTTCTTTACGTGTAAATATTTGTATTGACATAAAAAGATTCAACAACTGAACAAGTTTCACAGACGTTTGAGGAACAGAAATGGAATAGTCCCTAATAATGAGGGGAGTAGTGGGGGGTTAGGCTGAGGGGAGGAGAGTGGGTAGAAAGAGAGGGATGTGCACCCAGGGAAGAGGTTAAAAAAAAAAAAAGTGTAAGAGGGGTGCACTTAGGAGGGGAGTAGTGGGGGAGTAGGCTGAGGGGGGGAGAAGTGGGGGGTTAGGCTGAGGGGGGGAGAAGTGGGGGGTTAGGCTGAGGGGGGGAGAAGTGGGTAGAAAGAGAGGGATGTGCACCCAGGGAAGAGGTTAAAAAAAAAAAAGTGTAAGAGGGGTGCACTTAGGAGGGGAGTAGTGGGGGAGTAGTGGGGGGTTAGGCTGAGGGGAGGAGAGTGGGTAGAAAGAGAGGGATGTGCACCCAGGGAAGAGGTTAAAAAAAAAAAAGTGTAAGAGGGGTGCACTTAGGGGGGGGGAGTAGTGGGGGGTTAGGCTGAGGGGAGGAGAGTGGGTAGAAAGAGAGGGATGTGCACCCAGGGAAGAGGTTAAAAAAAAAAAGTGTAAGAGGGGTGCACTTAGGGGGGGGAGTAGTGGGGGAGTAGTGGGGGGTTAGGCTGAGGGGAGGAGAGTGGGTAGAAAGAGAGGGATGTGCACCCAGGGAAGAGGTTAAAAAAAAAAAGTGTAAGAGGGGTGCACTTAGGGGGGGGAGTAGTGGGGGAGTAGTGGGGGGTTAGGCTGAGGGGAGGAGAGTGGGTAGAAAGAGAGGGATGTGCACCCAGGGAAGAGGTTAAAAAAAAAAAAAAAAAAAAAAAAGTGTAAGAGGGGGGGAGTTAGGAGGGGGGGAGTTAGGAGGGGGGGAGTACACCCAATAGCAAGAGGTTTTTTTTTTTTTTTTTTTAAAACCACACATGTAAGAGGGAAGCAGGCAGTTAAAGAGCAGGGTTTTCTTTTTTCCTCTTCCCTCTACTGCTCCACACACTCCTCCCCCTTCTCTAACCTAGCCCCCCCAGCTCTGCTCCATCCTGCTCAGCCTCCCAACCCTGAGTGCACACCCCTCATCCACACAGTCCTAGTCTACACCCAGGGGTGTGCATTCTCCACCCTCTGCTGTTCACCCTGCCCTCACTACTCCACCCACTCTGCCCTCTCCCTCCATTCACAAGCACTACCTTTACATACCAACATTGAGACTAGACACACCTACACCACAATCCTCCACTGCATCCTGAGCTCCTGCACCCTCACACCTAGTTCCTATTCCCCAACCTACACCACCAGACACACCCCCACAGTCTACTCCTCCTCCACACCACAAAGCTCCCACTCCCTCAACCTCTAGGCAAGCACTCTGGTTGGGTTTTAATCCAAGCACCTTCCACTCCACAGCAGTGACACCTCAGCTAACTGAGCCACAGAGTCTCACACACCACTCTCTCCATCACACCTTCATACTTCTTCAGCACCACTTTTAATTCATAAACCTGCCAAAAGGCAGATTAGAACCTGAAAAACCCACACTACAAACATGAGCTCTAACCACTACACCACCAAGGGACAGAATCCCCACACCTGTGATGGACTTTTGTCATCATAAATCACTTCATGAGGACGCAACAATTTTTAGTCTTAAACCAGCCAAAAGGCAGCAGAGTCCAACACACAGAGTTGCTTTTGTCACTTTGTTGTGTAGTGGTTAGAGTTCATGCCAGAAGGTTTGGGTTCTCTTCCGTCTTTTGGCTGGTTCAAGACTAAAAATTGCTGCGTCCTCATGAAGTGATTTATGATGACAAAAGTTCAACACACCGGAGCTAATTCTGTCCCTCTATGGTGTAGTGGTTAGTGTCAGCATGAGTGTTGGAGTTCCAGAAGGTGTGGGTTCTCATCTGTGTTTTGGTTGGTTTAAGACTAAAAAATTGCTCTGGCTTCCTGAAGTTATTTATAACAACAAAAGTACAACACACAGGAGCTGCTTTAGTCCTTCTGTGGTGTAGTGGTTAGAGTTTGTGCAAGTGTTCTGAAGTCATAGGTTGCCTTTTGACAGGTTCGAGACAAAGTTTCTGTGTCTTCATGAAGTGATTTATAATGACAAAAGTCCCTCAGTGGTGTAGTGGTTAGAGGAACAGTGTAGGTTAAGGGGATAAGTGTTGTAGTTTCTGCAGGTTCTACCCTGCTTTTTGGTAAGTTTTAGAATAAAACTGTGCTGCTCTTTTGTGAAGTTCCAAAAAAACACACACTCAGACACACATGCTGTTTCTGTTCATCTTTGGTGTAGTGCTGTTGTGTCAGCGTCAGTATTGGGGTTCCAGAAGGTCTCCAGCTGCTTTAAGTACTACAGTGCATCTCATCCTCATGGCCTGCACCAGATCGGTCAGTTCTTGCAGTGAGATGTTCCCTCACTCTTCCACTAAGGCATTTGAAAGTTCTCGATCATGTCTGGAGGGACACACGTTTACATGTAATTTTCTACTGCGAGGACGATCAGCTGTCCTTCCTGTCTCCCTTTAGCGCCGTCTTATGCATCTTACATTACAGACATTGGAGTTTAATGCTCTGGCCACATCTGGCCACATCTGCAGTCCTCATGCGACCCTGCAGCAGGTCTATGGCATGTTCACGCAGGTGATCAGGAACCCTAGGAATCTTTCTTCTGGTGTTTTTCACAGTCAGTAGAAAGGTCTCTTTAGTGTCCTAACTTATTGTACCTGGGAGCTTAATCGCCTTCTGCCTGTAAACTGTTCGTGTCTTAAGGACTGTTAAGCAGGTGCATGTGCAATAATTGTTTATGGTTCATTGAACAAGCATGAAAAACATCGTTTAAACCCTTTCCAGTAAAGATCTGTAAAGATTATCTGTATTTTACAAAATTATCTTTGAAATCCATTCTCCTGAAAAAGGGATGTTTCTTTCCTTTTTTTTTTTTTGCCGAGTTTGGTTACATATAACATCCGAGGAACATGTTAGTTCCTGTTCTCACTTCCGTTGTAGCACAATCATCTGAGGTCAAACATCTACAGCTAACGTTTTCTGTTCCATCGCGCCGTACTGAGGTTTCTGCCTCGTGTATTCATCCTGGATGATGATTGGCTGGCTGATAGAACATTATTCAAATCAAATTAACCTGCGAGTTTGGAGATGATGAACTTTACCAGGAAGATACAAAAATACCACCACGAGAGAAAAAGGATTCTGTAATGATGAAGAGAACGTGGTTAGCTCACAAAGACTCCAGACTGAACCTTACAATACTGATATTAACTGAACATTTCATATTTACGTTCTTTAAAAGACTCACCTCACAGAACGTCGGATCGTCCCTCCTCTTTATACGCCACTCTATGGTGATTGACATGTGCCGTCTCCAAATAGGGTTCCTCTGTAGCGTGATGGCCCCGCCCACACAGTCACCTTCCTCAACTCCGATTGGTCCGTCTAACATGAACAGAGTCTGTTTCCAGTGAGTCGACCTAAAGGACGGATTATTAACACTTTGATTTAAGGTGAAATCTTCAATTTCATTGAACTTCATTTTTCTGAGCACAACAGCAAAAAAAAAAATTCAGTTCACCCTGTACTGTATTGAAAGCACATTATTAACACACTATTTGATGCTTTACTTTGTGAATTTTATTTATTTGTGAAAATATACTCATTTAAATCTGATGAAAACAACACACTCCAAAAAAGTTGGGACAGTCGACTGTTTACCGCTGTGTAACATCACCTTTTCTTTTAATAACGTCAATTCCAAAATAAAGGTTTATCTTCAAACGTACTCAGCGTGTGGTCCGGTGTTGAGCTCCAGTGATGATCCTCCCTCATCTAAACTATGGAAGAATGTGCTGAACCAGGCAGTGAAGCCATGCAGAGTTCCAGATCTTTCTATGGTGAATCTGAACTCTCCGCTCAGCTTCTACACACACACACACACGAGTGAGTTCTTCTGTAATCTCTTCAACAACTAAACCACAATCCAGTCCTAACTAATCCACCCTGCATCTTCATTCCCCTCCGTTATGTACACCATATCTGAAGCATAGCAAACGTTGTCTACGATCATATGGCACACACACTGTAACCATGACAACCCGTCCTAGCTACTTTAAGCTAACGAACTAGCCTAGTTTGATCTCGGGATTAGATATATTCTTCTCAGTAATGCAGATGAAATAAAGATGCGCCGGTCTCCATTTGTACAGGATTATAATTTGCTCATCAAACATAAACAAGGTGTTGAGAACATGATAGCTGAGGCATTATCTAGAGTATAGTTGAGGTGGAACAAACATACAGAGCGCTCCATTAATATTGGCACCCTTGATAAATATGAGTAAAGGCGGCTGTGAAAATGTATCTTTATTGTTTAACCTTTTGATCTTTTGTTACAAAAAATTTTTTCACAAAAATACTCTGCTGTCATGGATATCAAACAATTGCAAACACAACACAGGTTTATCAAAAGTAAATTTCTTTTTGTTAAATATAGGTGTGCAACAATTATTGGCACCCTTTAAGTCAATACTTTGTGATGCGTCCCTTTGTCAAGATAACAGCTCTGAGTCTTCTCCTATAACGCCTGATGAGGTTGGAGAATACATGGCAAGGGATCTGAAACCGTTCATTCATACAGAATCTCTCCAGATCCTTCACATTTCGAGGTCCACGCTGATGGACTCTCCTCTTCAGTTCACCCCACAGGTTTTCTATGGGGTTCAGGTCAGGGGACTGGGATGGTCACAGCAGGACCTTGATTTTGTGGTCAGTAAACCATTAGGGTGGCAATTAACTATTATTTTAATAATAATCTTGCAGCTCCAACAGCTCTTTCAATGCCTGTGTTCTTTCACGCAGCATTAACCACCAGCTGCGAGGCGTGGCCAGGCCAGCGTACACTGGTCCACCCATGTTTCTCCTCCAGTAATTTTGCAGCAGCCACAATGTTAGCACCACGGTCATGTACAATGGCACGAATTTTCTCGAGGGATTTCAAACCTGACTACTTCTTCCAACCGCTCTGCAATGTTGGTTGAGGTATGTCTGTCTTCGAGTGGCATGGTGGTAAGTCAGACAGACGTCATCTTCCGGTCCATTCTGCCGTTGGTGGTGTTTATAGCATCCTTAATTTATTGGAATGCCTTCTGGTACTTCCTCTCCATCAATTTTGTGAAGTCGGTCCTTGAGGGAAGAATGTATCCCGGGTAGAGTACACGTATGCTTACCATTTTTTAATCATTGACACTGGCCACATGTCAGTTACCAGCTTGTTGAGGAGTGCATGGGGGATTTCTCCTCTCCTCACTCATGGAGAGCTGTTTCTTTCTGAAATAAATAAATAAATAAATAAATAAACCAGCATTTGAATATACAAGGAGAAGCAATTTATATGTAAATCAATATTTTTATCGTTTTTAATGATAACTGCTGATGGCAAGTTGATTAATATAAAAAAATCAAAATAATATATAATTAACACAACATGAGTTTTTAACCAGTTTTGTTAAGTTTTTTTACACAGACATGTAAACAAAGCTGTTTACACAAGAACATTGAATTAGGGTTAGACTATACCATTTTCACATGTTCGCAGCTTACCATGCTGATGTTTCACCTTCATCCGTGACCCCAACGTGCTTTCGTTTCACGTGCTCATGCATCACTGTGGTACTCCCGTGCCACGCAAGCTCAGCTTTGCATAACATGCAAAAAATGTCAAATGCTCCCGCGCCTTAGATGACTCGGGGTGCGCACTTTTTTCTGCCGCTGGTTCATCTGTACTCTCTGCCATTTCGTGTGTGTTCGCGCCTGCTTTTTTACGAAAGCAACGTCATACGTAAACGCCCCCCGTGATGTCAGCGGACCAGTTCTGGAGTCCATGATGCCATGTATCCTTACAAAATGTCCAGGTCCTCTGGCAGAAAAACAGCCCCAAAACATTAAAGATCCACCTCCATATTTAACCGTGGGCATGAGGTACTTTTCCATATGGCTACCTCTCTGTGTGCTCCAAAACCACCTCTGGTGTTTATTACCTAAAAGCTCTATTTTGGGTTCATCTGACCATAGAACCCGATCCCATTTGAAGTTCCAGTAGTGTCTGGCAAACTGAAGACACTCGAGTTTGTTTTTGGATGACAGTAGAGGCTTTTTTCCTGAAACCCTTCCAAACAACTCGTGGTGATGTAGGTGACTTCGGATTGTAGTTTTGGAGACTTTCTGACCCCGAGACGCTGTGAAGATGCTGTGAAGAGGACGGTTCGAGTAGCCAAAAAATCTCCAAGGATCACAGCTGGAGAATTACAGAAGTTCATTCATAACATTTTCATAACATTTCCAGTCGACTGGAACTTCTTAATTATTGCCCTGATGGTGGAAATGGGCATTTTCAATGCTTGTGCTATTTTCTTATAGCCACACCCCATTTTGTCAAGCTCAACAACCTTTTGCTGCACATCACAGCTATATTCCTCGCTCTTACCCATTGTTATGAAAGACCAAGGGAATTTGGCCATGTGTTACCTCATATTTATACCCCTGTGAAGCAGGAAGTCATGGCTAAACAATTTCCTGTTCCTAGTCACCCAGGAGTACTAAAAAACGTAAAATATCAATGGAAATATACTTCAAATATATTTTACTCATACGAGTTTATAAGGGTGCCAATAACTGTTGGACACTTACATTTAACAAATATTTATATATTTTTTTGGATAAACCTGTGTTGTGTTTGCAATTGTTTGATGTCCATGAGAGCTGAGAATTTTTGTGAATTTTTTTGACCAAAAGGTTAAACAATAAAGACAATTTTTCACAGTCTTCTTTGCTCATATTCACCAAGGATGTTCAAAAACCACCAGATGTGTTAAGGTCGAGAGACGAGAGATCTTTTGGTAGCTTGATTAGATGGATGGGGAATTAGACCCTATTTGCTTCGAAATCGTATTGTATCTTGTGAAATGACTCCTAAGTGACTCCTTATTAAGACAAACAGGTGGACCAAGAGCACAGCCACTCTCACCTCCAGATCAGACACACTCAGGGTGTGCATGTCCAGACTGATGACATCACATGGAGTGGAGAGACAGTCGGCAGGGTCAAGCTGATGGCTGAATTTTGGCTTGGAGAAGAACTCCTCCTGCGCAACAGGTCTGAGATACACACACAGGCACAAAACCACTGTAACCAATTAGACCAGAGTTCCCGCCCCCAAAATGACTAACCAATTAGACCACAGTTCCCACCCCCCAAAGCCACTGTAACCAATTAGACCAGCGTTCCCGCCCCCCAAAACCACTGTAACCAATTTGACCAGAGTTCCCACCCCCAAAACGACTGTAACCAATTAGACCACAGTTCCCGCCCCCCAAAACCACTGTAACCAATTAGACCAGCGTCCCCGCCCCCCAAAGCCTCTGTAACCAATTAGACCAACGTTCCCACCCCCCAAAGCCACTGTAGCCAATTAGACCAGAGTTCCCACCCCCCAAAACCACAGTAACCAATCAAATATTTTACAGCTCCACTTCTGGAAGGATTTATGTTTGTGTGTTTGGTACTGGACTTGATTAGATACATAAACTGTATCTTTAATGTGAATACGACATAAAAAATAATTAATTCAGAATTTAATGCGTTGTTATAATCACTCCATGCTTACTACTCAGGTTCTCATCCACATTGTATGTAATGAGTTTGACAGCATATCGTGTCAGGACAGTCATACACAGAGCGACTGGCATTTCCTTACTGCAGACAGCTGAAGTCCAGGCCGTAGAGATTTTCCCAGAATTCCATTTTCTGGCTGTAGTCAGCGTGGGCCTGACAGGGAACTAGGCTCAGAGAGGCAGAAGATGGCCACATCATCCCTCCGTCCTTCAGCCAGCGGTCCCGCACACGGAGCACAGACTCCACCATGAACTCAAACTATAATATAATAAAACCAAATTAGGGAAGGAGGAGACGCGTCCGACATCGCACCAGACGATACGTCAGGTGATACACTAATACGCATTTAAAAAAATGACAGTTTTGTAATAGGAATTTTGTCCATGTTGCTATTTCTTACATCCATACTGCGCTTTGATGAACGATGGATAAGTGACAGAAAACACACTCCGTACACTCTATACACACTGACTAACAGCACCGAGCAGCAGTAAACACAAAATACTTTGCCTTCCACACAGT